>NW_025776261.1:0-215762 GCF_021130785.1 Homalodisca vitripennis
TATGGTGTTAATGGCAGACCTTTATAATGAGTTTATCTGGTGAGATAGACCATGTAAAGTTTAAAATACTAAATTTATTGAGGATTAGAAAGAAAGAAAGTCTTTTAAGTGTTTTGATACCGTGTTGCCATATTATAAAAATGTCATCTATGTATCTGAACCCATAAAAATATTGGCATAAGAAGGAGCCATCCGTGTACCCATAGCAGTTCATTTAGTTTAAAGATAATTTTCTTCTCGAAACTTAAAATTATTTAGTGTTAAAATCATGGTCATAAGTTTTAAGAATGAAGTTTTGTACTAGGTTTAGTATTTATTTGAGCGTGAATCAAGTATTGCCCCCTATAACGTACCCTTTCTCTACAGACCTTCTTATTTCGTCCATCATCAATGTTCCAATGAAAGCTCTATTCTCATCACTCTGAACGCATTCTGCACTGTTGAGTTTTTCACCATAGAACTTTACATAGTACAAACATCAGTTTGTTGTTCATTCGAGTTGCAAGTATACCGAATGGTAAAGATTTTTTGTGGAAGCACCTTGGTTTGTAGCAGACCCTCTACCTGCATCTCTCGTTCACAACATTATTTGACTCCTAAGTAGATTGTTGGGTGCCCTAAAGAATATTAGCAATATTTATATACGTACGTATAAGGGATCAGGTTTCAACGTATTGGATAGTCTCGTCTTGTGAACATTTGTGGTATGTCATTGCATTCCCCGTCCTTCCTCCGAAGAAAGCATCTCCGAAAAGTTTATGTTTCTATTTCCAGTCCATGCCCTAGTGGAAGAAGGGGTTTTATTGGCACATGTGTCCCTTCATCCTCTATGGATATAACATTCAAAGTAACATAGCCCCTTCATCTTTCTAATATCTGTCATTTCTGTCTGTTTTTTAACATTCTGGTCATGTGACATAGCACTGGTACATAACACCCTTCATCCACTGAAATATCTCATATTCTCAAAAAATGTAACATAACCCCTTCATCCACTAAGCCCTTCAATTGTCCTAACAAGTGAACCAGTAGCGTCAATTTATGAGCATAACATAATTAGATCGACACAGAATCTTGTATGTATGTAATTGCAATCTGCGTATAGTAGTGAAACAAATAACATATCAAGAGAAATATCATGAATGGAACCACTATGGGGTTGATTATGTTTCATTACTTCTAAGCACAAAACAGGATCGTTCCCATGAACTACATTGTACTGTAAATCCTTGAACTCCTGTTTAGCCTTCCGAAGTACATGATCTCTATACAAAGTCGGAGGTTCTAGCTGGTCACAAATATCCATTAGTTTCATCAGCAGCGTGACGACGGGAACACTGTACACGA
Source organism: Homalodisca vitripennis (assembly GCF_021130785.1). Lineage (NCBI taxonomy): Eukaryota > Metazoa > Arthropoda > Insecta > Hemiptera > Cicadellidae > Homalodisca > Homalodisca vitripennis. The sequence goes on from NW_025776261.1 coordinate 1,348, forward strand.
GGAGTGGGCAAGTTTTCTTTCCCACTTTCAGTTCTAATCGAACCTCTAAGATATCTTTTAGTAGAGTTCGTTATGCCACGCGTATCTACACATCTCCAATTCCATTTCAACAGGTTATCCTGATACGGGTTTGTGTGCTATAATTCGTTAAGCTAAATTTTTACATTTGGAATCTGTGCAGTAAGCATTGACTGTTATATAATATCTCGAAATCGACGTTTGCTTGTGAGTTTTTTTACAGCAAAGGGGCAAGGGAGTTTGTGTTGATCCCATATAAGATGTGCAATTTTTTCAGCCCAAATCATGTCTCCAATTTTCCCTGCTTTTTTACTTTTCATTTTAGAGTACACTGGCTGCATTTGCTTCAAAATCTTCATAAGGTATGAACACCTTAAAAGTTTTTTTGGAGGTGGTAACTAAACTGTTATGTGAGTTCCTGGTCGGATGATGATGAAGAGTTTTTTGTCGTCATTATCAGTTGGACAAAGCAAGGGTCTTTTCTTAGTTGAATAGTTGCAAACACCTAGTTTTTTTTTTAATTGAAGTCAGTACATTGTTCCGATTGGCCCTTACAATAGTATACACATTTTTTGGAGTTATTCTTGATTCAAGTTTACCAGAAAATCTTTTTCCAAACTTCATGAGATGAACCTGGTACTACTTCCCCATTCTTATTTAAAATGGCGGATTCTTCAGATGCACGAATAATAATCTCGTCTGGTTTAACGGTTGACTGCTTCGGCATCTGTAAAAAGTAAATTAAATAACTTTTAACAAAAATTATCCTATACTATAGAATGCGCTAGGTGCACGTGATCGTAACAATGAATGGATTACCAACAGACCCAATCTGTACTGAGCAGTGTGTTCAGGTGCGTAGTGCAAGTCCTCGGTCTTATAAGAATTGATTTTCACCAAACATTTCTGAACCCTACCTTGTATTTCTAGCTTCCTTGATATGTACTGAGCAGTGTGTTTCAGGTGCGTAGTGCAAGACCTTCCTCGGTCTTCTAAGAATTGATTTTCACCAAACATTTCTAAAACACTGCCCTTTATACTACAATGGACTTTTATGATGGGCAATATAGTTTAGAGACCGTGGGAATGTGCGCTAGGTGCACGTGATCGTAACAATGAATGGATTGCCAACAGACCCAATCTGTACTGAGCAGTGTGTTCAGGTGCGTAGTGCAAGACCTCGGTCTTCTAAGAATTGATTTTCACCAAACATTTCTGAACCCTACCTTGTATTCTAGCTTCCTTGATATGTACTGAGCAGTGTGTTCAGGTGCGTAGTGCAAGTCCTCGGTCTTCTAAGAATTGATTTTCACCAAACATTTTCTGAACCCTACCTTGTATTCTAGCTTCCTTGATATGTACTGAGCAGTGTGTTCAGGTGCGTAGTGCAAGTCCTCGGTCTTCTAAGAATTGATTTTCACCAAACATTTCTGAAACCCTACCTTGTATTCTAGCTTCCTTGATATGTACTGAGCAGTGTGTTCAGGTGCGTAGTGCAAGTCCTCGGTCTTCTAAGAATTGATTTTCACCAAACATTTCTAAACACTGCCCTTTATACTACAATGGACTTTTATGATGGGCAATATAGTTTAGAGACCGTGGGAATGTGCGCTAGATGCACGTGATCGTAACAATGAATGGATTACCAACCGACCAAATCTGTACTGAGCAGTGTGTTCAGGTGCGTAGTGCAAGTCCTCGGTCTTCTAAGAATTGATTTTCACTAAACATTTCTAAAACACTGCCCGTTATACTACAATGGACTTTTATGATGGGCAATATAGTTTAGAGACCGTGGGAATGTGCGCTAGATACACGTGATCGTAACAATGAATGGATTACCAACAGACCCAATCTGTACTGAGCAGTGTGTTCAGGTGCGTAGTGCAAGTCCTCGGTCTTCTAATTGATTGATTTTTACCAAACATTTCTAAACACTGCCCTTTATACTACAATGGACTTTTATGATGGGCAATATAGTTTAGAGACCGTGGGAATGTGCGCTAGGTGCACGTGATCGTAACAATGAATGGATTACCAACAGACCCAATCTGTACAGTAGAACCTCGGTTAACCGAGGTAATTGGGACCGAGGGTACCTCGGATACGGCGAACCTCGGATAACACGGAACGTAACCTAAAAATCGTTACCGGGGCTAAAAATAGCTCAAGATATACTAAAACATGAACAAAAGTTATTAACTGAACTGTTGTTTAGTTTATTAGTACAAGAAATGTTATTAGTACGCAATAAAAACGTGAGAGGAAACGGTAACACTCACAATACTAAACACTGTTTTAATATAACACTCAATTTATTGCACAACTGAATACGTATGATATAGGCTACACAATGTACAGAAGTTTAGTTACAGTACAGTATTCCTGTTTACAAAATTAAATCAAAGAAATGAAAATTAATTTACTGTACATTGTACAAAAATAAACAAAGTAAGCTAATCTTTTTTCCCCAAAGAAATCAGTTATTGTTTTTTTGACTTAGATTAGAGGATCTTAGGCTAGCCGCCCTGTTTGCGCCAGCGTCGCAGCCAAACTAAATCGTTTGTTGTTGCGGTTTCTTGTTGTTCAATGTATGCCAGTGCTCCCTCGATCGTTCTTAGACCTTCTGTATGTGATATTTTCTCAGTCGCCCCATCAGGTTCATCGCTGTAAAAAAAACTTTTGTTTTACGTAACCGTAACGCAATCAAAAGGCAGCAGTTGGAATTGGTATGAAATTAGTTTTTGGATTGATGAATGGGCAACACATTTAACTAAAGTGTAACAAATATTACTGTAGTTGTGTTAAAAAATTGATGTTGGATTATGTTTTTATGTTAAAATTTTGCATAAATAAAAAAATCAAAAACTTACTTGTCATCATCTTCTGGTTGGTTGAGCATCTGGATAATCACGTCATCAGTTAGGGGCCTGATCCTCATCTCCATTGATCCATTCAACTGATGTCCTCTGCACTGATGGGCTCAGCCACTGGAAGGTGGTTACAAAAGATTCACAAGCTCTTCATTTTCAGGAGGACATGCTCTTGGCTGGTTTTCAGGAGCAGCTGTCTCTTGGCGGCTTGCCTTTTCAATTCCGAAAAGTTTGCGCCATGACCTTTCTTATAGTGTCCTCCCTAACGTTATCCCCAAGCTTCTGACACCCAGTAGACAACATCTTTCATTGTGATTAACTTGAGAGCATCAGTGACAACCCAGCCCGTCCTCTAGCTTCTCCAGTAAATTTCTAAGCAGACCTCTTTTTGTAGTTTCGCTTAAAAGTTTCTAGAACTCCCTGGTTCTAGAGGCTGGATGAGGGCAGTAACGTTTGGAGGCAAAAATAAGGCTCTAATGCCATCGCTGACTAGCTCATCAGCATCTGGATGGGACGAAGCGTTGTCAAGAATAAGAAGGGCCTTGCGAGGGAGTTTTTTGTTCTCCAAGAAAGCTTCAACGACTGGAACGAATTCCTCAAAAAACCATTGTTTGAAAATCCGCGAGTCCATCCATGCGTTTTCTGGTTTGTGTATGTGCTGGGAAATGTGTCCACATTAGTATTTTTTAAAAGCACGTGGCTTTTTTTATACTTGCCTATTACAACTGGTTTGAGTTTCAAACTTCCTGCAGCATTGGCACATCCTAAAACTGTAACTCGATCTTTAGATTTCTTATACCCAGGAGCTGATGTTTCCTGCTGACTGGCTAAAGTTTTTTGAGGGCAACATTCTGAAGTTAAAGGCCTGTCTCATCACAGTTGAATATTTGATCGGATGTAAGACCCTCACTCAAAATCAATTTTCTTAATTTTTTCTTCAAAAACTGTCACATCAGTTTCATTACCTGAAAGTTTTTTCCCCAGATATAATTAAGTTGCCGCACTCCATAACGGTTCTTCCATCGCATTAACCACCCGGAACTAGCGGTAAAAGGTTTCATCGCCATCGCCAAAAAGATTTATGGAAATCTAGCGCTTTTGCCTGCAAAATAGGCCCACTTATTGGACTTCCCCTTGCTCTCATTTCCGAAAAACCATAAGAATAAAGCCTCGGAAGTTTTTTCATACTCACACTTTTTAAACGTTTTTCTCTCTGAATTGCAATTGGAATTTAAGCTCTGAGCACCCCATTTTTCTAACTCAGCCCTCTTCCTCCTCCAATCTCCGACGGTAACCTCACCAACACCCAAGTCTTTAGCGACTGTTCTTATTGACTCACCATTGTCCAGACGACGAATCGCATTTAGTTTAGTCTCTAAGGACACAACGACACGTTTTTGCGTTTAGCACTCATTTACACCTACTGTAACTGCACTTAAAACACACAATAAAAAAACAGTGATAGACACTTGACTTGTAAAAGTAAACAAAGGACTGCCACTGAGACGAAATGGCGTCTTCGGGCAGACCGATGATGCACGAACACATCCGAGCTGAAGCTGTACACCAGGACAGCCCACTAGATGCGCAATAAGCTACGGAGTCGAATCGGGGTGGTGGGGGGAAGAGCGAGTGGCTCAGTCGCGTCTCGGCATTGAAACAGTTCGCATTGGTCCGGCGGCGAGCGGTGTCGGGTTACAACACCTGCAGCTGCTCTGGCGAGCGGTGTCGGGTGACAGTGCCGTATGCATTCGGCAAAGAATAAGCGCTAAGCTACGCAAAATATTTGGCCGAGGGAAACACAACAGTTGCCAACAATTTACTGTACAGTAGTTTTAACGCATTGCAGGCTAGCGTGCGTATTGCGATAAAAGGAGCACCCAAACGCTCATTACTGTACGTAGTTTTGTGCGTGTTTCTTTTGCTTTTTAAATAAAAAAAAAATCGTCCGAGGACGGCCTCGGTTAACCCGGAGTCTCGGTTAAGCGAGGCTCGGTTAACCGAGGTTCTACTGTACTGAGCAGTGTGTTCAGGTGCGTAGTGCAAATCCTCGGTCTACTAAGAATTGATTTTCACCAAACATTTCTAAAACACTGCCCTTTATACTACAATGGACTTTTATGATGGGCAATATAGTTTAGAGACCGTGGGAATGTGCGCTAGATGCACGTGATCGTGACAATGAATGGATTACCAACCGACCCAATCTGTACTGAGCAGTGTGTTCAGGTGCGTAGTGCAAGTCCTCGGTCTTCTAATTGATTGATTTTCACCAAACATTTCTAAACACTGCCCTTTATACTACAATGGACTTTTATGATGGGCAATATAGTTTAGAGACCGTGGGAATGTGCGCTAGGTGCACGTGATCGTAACAATGAATGGATTACCAACAGACCCAATCTGTACTGAGCAGTGTGTTCAGGTGCGTAGTGCAAGTCCTCGGTCTTCTAAGAATTGATTTTCACCAAACATTTCTAAACACTGCCCTTTATACTACAATGGACTTTTATGATGGGCAATATAGTTTAGAGACCGTGGGAATGTGCGCTAGATGCACGTGATCGTAACAATGAATGTGGTCCGCAAATATGGTGTTAATGGCAGACCTTTATAATGAGTTTATCTGGTGAGATAGACCATGTAAAGTTTAAAATACTAAATTTATTGAGATTAGAAAGAAAGTCTTTTAAGTGTTTTGATACCGTGTTGCCATATTATAAAAATGTCATCTATGTATCTGAACCCATAAAAATATTGGCATAAGAAGGAGCCATCCGTGTACCCATAGCAGTTCATTTAGTTTAAAGATAATTTTCTTCTCGAAACTTAAAATTATTTAGTGTTAAAATCATGGTCATAAGTTTAAGAATGAAGTTTGTACTAGGTTTAGTATTATTTGAGCGTGAATCAAGTATTGCCCCCTATAACGTACCCTTTCTCTACAGACCTTCTTATTTCGTCCATCATCAATGTTCCAATGAAAGCTCTATTCTCATCACTCTGAACGCATTCTGCACTGTTGAGTTTTTCACCATAGACTTTACATAGTACAAACATCAGTTTGTTGTTCATTCGAGTTGCAAGTACCGAATGGTAAAGATTTTTTTGTGGAAGCACCTTGGTTTGTAGCAGACCCTCTACCTGCATCTCTCGTTCACAACATTATTTGACTCCTAAGTAGATTGTTGGGTGCCCTAAAGAATATTTAGCAATATTTATATACGTACGTAAAGGGATCAGGTTTCAACGTATTGGATAGTCTCGTCTTGTGAACATTTGTGGTATGTCATTGCATTCCCCGTCCTTCCTCCGAAGAAAGCATCTCCGAAAAGTTATGTTTCTATTTCCAGTCCATGCCCTAGTGGAAGAAGGGGTTTTATTGGCACATGTGTCCTTCATCCTCTATGGATATAACATTCAAAGTAACATAGCCCCTTCATCTTTCTAATATCTGTCATTTCTGTCTGTTTTTTAACATTCTGGTCATGTGACATAGCACTGGTACATAACACCTTCATCCACTGAAATATCTCATATTCTCAAAAAATGTAACATAACCCCTTCATCCACTAAGCCCTTCAATTGTCCTAACAAGTGAACCAGTAGCGTCAATTATGAGCATAACATAATTAGATCGACACAGAATCTTGTATGTATGTAATTGCATCTGCGTATAGTAGTGAACAAATAACATATCAAGAGAAATATCATGAATGGAACCACTATGGGGTTGATTATGTTTCATTACTTCTAAGCACAAAACAGGATCGTTCCCATGAACTACATTGTACTGTAAATCCTTGAACTCCTGTTTAGCCTTCCGAAGTACATGATCTCTATACAAAGTCGGAGGTTCTAGCTGGTCACAAATATCCATTAGTTCATCAGCAGCGTGACGACGGAACACTGTACACGAGGAGTGGGCAAGTTTCTTTCCCACTTCAGTTCTAATCGAACCTCTAAGATATCTTTTAGTAGAGTTCGTTATGCCACGCGTATCTACACATCTCCATTCCATTTCAACAGGTTATCCTGATACGGGTTTGTGTGCTATAATTCGTTAAGCTAAATTTTTACATTTGGAATCTGTGCAGTAAGCATTGACTGTTATATAATATCTCGAATCGACGTTTGCTTGTGAGTTTTTTTACAGCAAAGGGGCAAGGGAGTTTGTGTTGATCCCATATAAGATGTGCAATTTTTTCAGCCCAAATCATGTCTCAATTTTCCCTGCTTTTTACTTTTCATTTTAGAGTACAACTGGCTGCATTGCTTCAAAATCTTCATAAGGTATGAACACCTTAAAAGTTTTTTGAGGTGGTACTAAACTGTTATGTGAGTTCCTGGTCGGATGATGATGAAGAGTTTTTGTCGTCATTATCAGTTGGACAAAGCAAGGGTCTTTTCTTAGTTGAATAGTTGCAAACACCTAGTTTTTTTTTAATTGAAGTCAGTACATTGTTCCGATTGGCCCTTACAATAGTATACACATTTTTTGGAGTTATTCTTGATTCAAGTTTACCAGAAATCTTTTTCCAAACTTCATGAGATGAACCTGGTACTTCCCCATTCTTATTTAAAATGGCGGATTCTTCAGATGCACGAATAATAATCTCGTCTGGTTTAACGGTTGACTGCTTCGGCATCTGTAAAAAGTAAATTAAATAACTTTTAACAAAAATTATCCTATACTATAGAATGCGCTAGGTGCACGTGATCGTAACAATGAATGGATTACCAACAGACCCAATCTGTACTGAGCAGTGTGTTCAGGTGCGTAGTGCAAGTCCTCGGTCTTATAAGAATTGATTTTCACCAAACATTTCTGAACCCTACCTTGTATTCTAGCTTCCTTGATATGTACTGAGCAGTGTGTTCAGGTGCGTAGTGCAAGTCCTCGGTCTTCTAAGAATTGATTTTCACCAAACATTTCTAAACACTGCCCTTTATACTACAATGGACTTTTATGATGGGCAATATAGTTTAGAGACCGTGGGAATGTGCGCTAGGTGCACGTGATCGTAACAATGAATGGATTGCCAACAGACCCAATCTGTACTGAGCAGTGTGTTCAGGTGCGTAGTGCAAGACCTCGGTCTTCTAAGAATTGATTTTCACCAAACATTTCTGAACCCTACCTTGTATTCTAGCTTCCTTGATATGTACTGAGCAGTGTGTTCAGGTGCGTAGTGCAAGTCCTCGGTCTTCTAAGAATTGATTTTCACCAAACATTTCTGAACCCTACCTTGTATTCTAGCTTCCTTGATATGTACTGAGCAGTGTGTTCAGGTGCGTAGTGCAAGTCCTCGGTCTTCTAAGAATTGATTTTCACCAAACATTTCTGAACCCTACCTTGTATTCTAGCTTCCTTGATATGTACTGAGCAGTGTGTTCAGGTGCGTAGTGCAAGTCCTCGGTCTTCTAAGAATTGATTTTCACCAAACATTTCTAAACACTGCCCTTTATACTACAATGGACTTTTATGATGGGCAATATAGTTTAGAGACCGTGGGAATGTGCGCTAGATGCACGTGATCGTAACAATGAATGGATTACCAACCGACCAAATCTGTACTGAGCAGTGTGTTCAGGTGCGTAGTGCAAGTCCTCGGTCTTCTAAGAATTGATTTTCACCAAACATTTCTAAACACTGCCCGTTATACTACAATGGACTTTTATGATGGGCAATATAGTTTAGAGACCGTGGGAATGTGCGCTAGATACACGTGATCGTAACAATGAATGGATTACCAACAGACCCAATCTGTACTGAGCAGTGTGTTCAGGTGCGTAGTGCAAGTCCTCGGTCTTCTAATTGATTGATTTTTACCAAACATTTCTAAACACTGCCCTTTATACTACAATGGACTTTTATGATGGGCAATATAGTTTAGAGACCGTGGGAATGTGCGCTAGGTGCACGTGATCGTAACAATGAATGGATTACCAACAGACCCAATCTGTACAGTAGAACCTCGGTTAACCGAGGTAATTGGGACCGAGGGTACCTCGGATACGGCGAACCTCGGATAACACGGAACGTAACCTAAAAATCGTTACCGGGGCTAAAAATAGCTCAAGATATACTAAAACATGAACAAAAGTTATTAACTGAACTGTTGTTTAGTTTATTAGTACAAGAAATGTTATTAGTACGCAATAAAACGTGAGAGGAAACGGTAACACTCACAATACTAAACACTGTTTTAATATAACACTCAATTTATTGCACAACTGAATACGTATGATATAGGCTACACAATGTACAGAAGTTTAGTTACAGTACAGTATTCCTGTTTACAAAATTAAATCAAAGAAATGAAAATTAATTTACTGTACATTGTACAAAAATAAACAAAGTAAGCTAATCTTTTTTCCCAAAGAAATCAGTTATTGTTTTTTGACTTAGATTAGAGGATCTTAGGCTAGCCGCCCTGTTGCGCCAGCGTCGCAGCCAAACTAAATCGTTTGTTGTTGCGGTTTCTTGTTGTTCAATGTATGCCAGTGCTCCCTCGATCGTTCTTAGACCTTCTGTATGTGATATTTTCTCAGTCGCCCCATCAGGTTCATCGCTGTAAAAAAAACTTTTGTTTTACGTAACCGTAACGCAATCAAAAGGCAGCAGTTGGAATTGGTATGAAATTAGTTTTGGATTGATGAATGGGCAACATTTAACTAAAGTGTAACAAATATACTGTAGTTGTGTTAAAAAATTGATGTTGGATTATGTTTTTATGTTAAAATTTTGCATAAATAAAAAATCAAAAACTTACTTGTCATCATCTTCTGGTTGGTTGAGCATCTGGATAATCACGTCATCAGTTAGGGCCTGATCCTCATCTCCATTGATCCATTCACTGATGTCCTCTGCACTGATGGGCTCAGCCACTGGAAGGTGGTTACAAAGATTCACAAGCTCTTCATTTTCAGGAGGACATGCTCTTGGCTGGTTTTCAGGAGCAGCTGTCTCTTGGCGGCTTGCCTTTTCAATTCCGAAAAGTTTGCGCCATGACCTTCTTATAGTGTCCTCCCTAACGTTATCCCAAGCTTCTGACACCCAGTAGACAACATCTTTCATTGTGATTAACTTGAGAGCATCAGTGACACCCAGCCCGTCCTCTAGCTTCTCCAGTAGATTTCTAAGCAGCCTCTTTTTGTAGTTTCGCTTAAAAGTTTCTAGAACTCCCTGGTCTAGAGGCTGGATGAGGGCAGTAACGTTTGGAGGCAAAAATAAGGCTCTAATGCCATCGCTGACTAGCTCATCAGCATCTGGATGGGACGAAGCGTTGTCAAGAATAAGAAGGGCCTTGCGAGGGAGTTTTTTGTTCTCCAAGAAAGCTTCAACGACTGGAACGAATTCCTCAAAAAACCATTGTTTGAAAATCCGCGAGTCCATCCATGCGTTTTTCTGGTTTGTGTATGTGCTGGGAAATGTGTCCACATTAGTATTTTTAAAAGCACGTGGCTTTTTATACTTGCCTATTACAACTGGTTTGAGTTTCAAACTTCCTGCAGCATTGGCACATCCTAAAACTGTAACTCGATCTTTAGATTTCTTATACCCAGGAGCTGATGTTTCCTGCTGACTGGCTAAAGTTTTTGAGGGCAACATTCTGAAGTTAAGGCCTGTCTCATCACAGTTGAATATTTGATCGGATGTAAGACCCTCACTCAAAATCAATTTTCTTATTTTTTCTTCAAAAACTGTCACATCAGTTTCATTACCTGAAAGTTTTTCCCCAGATATATTAAGTTGCCGCACTCCATAACGGTTCTTCCATCGCATTAACCACCCGGAACTAGCGGTAAAAGGTTCATCGCCATCGCCAAAAGATTTATGGAAATCTAGCGCTTTTGCCTGCAAAATAGGCCCACTTATTGGACTTCCCCTTGCTCTCATTTCCGAAAACCATAAGAATAAAGCCTCGGAAGTTTTTTCATACTCACACTTTTTAAACGTTTTTTCTCTCTGAATTGCAATTGGAATTTAAGCTCTGAGCACCCCATTTTTCTAACTCAGCCCTCTTCCTCCTCCAATCTCCGACGGTAACCTCACCAACACCCAAGTCTTTAGCGACTGTTCTTATTGACTCACCATTGTCCAGACGACGAATCGCATTTAGTTTAGTCTCTAAGGACACAACGACACGTTTGCGTTTAGCACTCATTTACACCTACTGTAACTGCACTTAAACACACAATAAAAAAACAGTGATAGACACTTGACTTGTAAAAGTAAACAAAGGACTGCCACTGAGACGAAATGGCGTCTTCGGGCAGACCGATGATGCACGAACACATCCGAGCTGAAGCTGTACACCAGGACAGCCCACTAGATGCGCAATAAGCTACGGAGTCGAATCGGGGTGGTGGGGAGAGCGAGTGGCTCAGTCGCGTCTCGGCATTGAAACAGTTCGCATTGGTCCGGCGGCGAGCGGTGTCGGGTTACAACACCTGCAGCTGCTCTGGCGAGCGGTGTCGGGTGACAGTGCCGTATGCATTCGGCAAAGATAAGCGCTAAGCTACGCAAATATTTGGCCGAGGAAACACAACAGTTGCCAACAATTTACTGTACAGTAGTTTTAACGCATTGCAGGCTAGCGTGCGTATTGCGATAAAAGGAGCACCCAAACGCTCATTACTGTACGTAGTTTGTGCGTGTTTCTTTTGCTTTTTAAATAAAAAAAATCGTCCGAGGACGGCCTCGGTTAACCCGGAGTCTCGGTTAAGCGAGGCTCGGTTAACCGAGGTTCTACTGTACTGAGCAGTGTGTTCAGGTGCGTAGTGCAAATCCTCGGTCTACTAAGAATTGATTTTCACCAAACATTTCTAAACACTGCCCTTTATACTACAATGGACTTTTATGATGGGCAATATAGTTTAGAGACCGTGGGAATGTGCGCTAGATGCACGTGATCGTGACAATGAATGGATTACCAACCGACCCAATCTGTACTGAGCAGTGTGTTCAGGTGCGTAGTGCAAGTCCTCGGTCTTCTAATTGATTGATTTTCACCAAACATTTCTAAACACTGCCCTTTATACTACAATGGACTTTTATGATGGGCAATATAGTTTAGAGACCGTGGGAATGTGCGCTAGGTGCACGTGATCGTAACAATGAATGGATTACCAACAGACCCAATCTGTACTGAGCAGTGTGTTCAGGTGCGTAGTGCAAGTCCTCGGTCTTCTAAGAATTGATTTTCACCAAACATTTCTAAACACTGCCCTTTATACTACAATGGACTTTTATGATGGGCAATATAGTTTAGAGACCGTGGGAATGTGCGCTAGATGCACGTGATCGTAACAATGAATGTGGTCCGCAAATATGGTGTTAATGGCAGACCTTTATAATGAGTTTATCTGGTGAGATAGACCATGTAAAGTTTAAAATACTAAATTTATTGAGATTAGAAAGAAAGTCTTTTAAGTGTTTTGATACCGTGTTGCCATATTATAAAAAAATGTCATCTATGTATCTGAACCCATAAAAATATTGGCATAAGAAGGAGCCATCCGTGTACCCATAGCAGTTCATTTAGTTTAAAGATAATTTTCTTCTCGAAACTTAAAATTATTTTAGTGTTAAAATCATGGTCATAAGTTTAAGAATGAAGTTTGTACTAGGTTTAGTATTATTTGAGCGTGAATCAAGTATTGCCCCCTATAACGTACCCTTTCTCTACAGACCTTCTTATTTCGTCCATCATCAATGTTCCAATGAAAGCTCTATTCTCATCACTCTGAACGCATTCTGCACTGTTGAGTTTTTCACCATAGACTTTACATAGTACAAACATCAGTTTGTTGTTCATTCGAGTTGCAAGTACCGAATGGTAAAGATTTTTTGTGGAAGCACCTTGGTTTTGTAGCAGACCCTCTACCTGCATCTCTCGTTCACAAACATTATTTGACTCCTAAGTAGATTGTTGGGTGCCCTAAAGAATATTAGCAATATTTATATACGTACGTAAAGGGATCAGGTTTCAACGTATTGGATAGTCTCGTCTTGTGAACATTTGTGGTATGTCATTGCATTCCCCGTCCTTCCTCCGAAGAAAGCATCTCCGAAAAGTTATGTTTCTATTTCCAGTCCATGCCCTAGTGGGAAGAAGGGGTTTTTATTGGCACATGTGTCCTTCATCCTCTATGGATATAACATTCAAGTAACATAGCCCCTTCATCTTTCTAATATCTGTCATTTCTGTCTGTTTTTTAACATTCTGGTCATGTGACATAGCACTGGTACATAACACCTTCATCCACTGAAATATCTCATATTCTCAAAAAATGTAACATAACCCCTTCATCCACTAAGCCCTTCAATTGTCCTAACAAGTGAACCAGTAGCGTCAATTATGAGCATAACATAATTAGATCGACACAGAATCTTGTATGTATGTAATTGCATCTGCGTATAGTAGTGAACAAATAACATATCAAGAGAAATATCATGAATGGAACCACTATGGGGTTGATTATGTTTCATTACTTCTAAGCACAAAACAGGATCGTTCCCATGAACTACATTGTACTGTAAATCCTTGAACTCCTGTTTAGCCTTTTCCGAAGTACATGATCTCTATACAAAGTCGGAGGTTCTAGCTGGTCACAAATATCCATTAGTTCATCAGCAGCGTGACGACGGAACACTGTACACGAGGAGTGGGCAAGTTTCTTTCCCACTTCAGTTCTAATCGAAAACCTCTAAGATATCTTTTAGTAGAGTTCGTTATGCCACGCGTATCTACACATCTCCATTCCATTTCAACAGGTTATCCTGATACGGGTTTGTGTGCTATAATTCGTTAAGCTAAATTTTTACATTTGGAATCTGTGCAGTAAGCATTGACTGTTATATAATATCTCGAATCGACGTTTGCTTGTGAGTTTTTTTACAGCAAAGGGGCAAGGGAGTTTGTGTTGATCCCATATAAGATGTGCAATTTTTTTCAGCCCAAATCATGTCTCAATTTTCCCTGCTTTTTTACTTTTCATTTTAGAGTACACTGGCTGCATTGCTTCAAAATCTTCATAAGGTATGAACACCTTAAAAGTTTTTTGAGGTGGTACTAAACTGTTATGTGAGTTCCTGGTCGGATGATGATGAAGAGTTTTTGTCGTCATTATCAGTTGGACAAAAGCAAGGGTCTTTTCTTAGTTGAATAGTTGCAAACACCTAGTTTTTTTTTAATTGAAGTCAGTACATTGTTCCGATTGGCCCTTACAATAGTATACACATTTTTTTGGAGTTATTCTTGATTCAAGTTTACCAGAAATCTTTTTCCAAACTTCATGAGATGAACCTGGTACTTCCCCATTCTTATTTAAAATGGCGGATTCTTCAGATGCACGAATAATAATCTCGTTCTGGTTTAACGGTTGACTGCTTCGGCATCTGTAAAAAGTAAATTAAATAACTTTTAACAAAAATTATCCTATACTATAGAATGCGCTAGGTGCACGTGATCGTAACAATGAATGGATTACCAACAGACCCAATCTGTACTGAGCAGTGTGTTCAGGTGCGTAGTGCAAGTCCTCGGTCTTATAAGAATTGATTTTCACCAAACATTTCTGAACCCTACCTTGTATTCTAGCTTCCTTGATATGTACTGAGCAGTGTGTTCAGGTGCGTAGTGCAAGTCCTCGGTCTTCTAAGAATTGATTTTCACCAAACATTTCTAAACACTGCCCTTTATATACTACAATGGACTTTTATGATGGGCAATATAGTTTAGAGACCGTGGGGAATGTGCGCTAGGTGCACGTGATCGTAACAATGAATGGATTGCCAACAGACCCAATCTGTACTGAGCAGTGTGTTTCAGGTGCGTAGTGCAAGACCTCGGTCTTCTAAGAATTGATTTTCACCAAACATTTCTGAACCCTACCTTGTATTCTAGCTTCCTTGATATGTACTGAGCAGTGTGTTCAGGTGCGTAGTGCAAGTCCTCGGTCTTCTAAGAATTGATTTTCACCAAACATTTCTGAACCCTACCTTGTATTCTAGCTTCCTTGATATGTACTGAGGCAGTGTGTTCAGGTGCGTAGTGCAAGTCCTCGGTCTTCTAAGAATTGATTTTCACCAAACATTTCTGAACCCTACCTTGTATTCTAGCTTCCTTTATATGTACTGAGCAGTGTGTTCAGGTGCGTAGTGCAAGTCCTCGGTCTTCTAAGAATTGATTTTCACCAAACATTTCTAACACTGCCCGTTATACTACAATGGACTTTTATGATGGGCAAATATAGTTTAGAGACCGTGGGAATGTGCGCTAGATACACGTGATCGTAACAATGAATGGATTACCAACAGACCCAATCTGTACTGAGCAGTGTGTTCAGGTGCGTAGTGCAAGTCCTCGGTCTTCTAATTGATTGATTTTTACCAAACATTTCTAAACACTGCCCTTTATACTACAATGGACTTTTATGATGGGCAATATAGTTTAGAGACTGTGGGAATGTGCGCTAGGTGCACGTGATCGTAACAATGAATGGATTACCAACAGACCCAATCTGTACTGAGCAGTGTGTTTCAGGTGCGTAGTGCAAATCCTCGGTCTTCTAAGAATTGATTTTCACCAAACATTTCTATACACTGCCCTTTATACTACAATGGACTTTTATGATGGGCAATATAGTTTAGAGACCGTGGGAATGTGCGCTAGATGCACGTGATCGTAACAATGAATGGATTACCAACAGACCCAATCTGTACTGAGCAGTGTGTTCAGGTGCGTAGTGCAAGTCCTCGGTCTACTAAGAATTGATTTTCACCAAACATTTCTAAACACTGCCCTTTATACTACAATGGACTTTTATGATGGGCAATATAGTTTAGAGACCGTGGGAATGTGCGCTAGATGCACGTGATCGTGACAATGAATGGATTACCAACAGACCCAATCTGTACTGAGCAGTGTGTTCAGGTGCGTAGTGCAAGTCCTCGGTCTTCTAAGAATTGATTTTCACCAAACATTTCTAAACACTGCCCTTTATACTACAATGGACTTTTATGATGGGCAATATAGTTTAGAGACCGTGGGAATGTGCGCTAGATGCACGTGATCGTAACAATGAATGGATTACCAACCGACCCAATCTGTACTGAGCAGTGTGTTCAGGTGCGTAGTGCAAGTCCTCGGTCTTCTAAGAATTGATTTTACCAAACATTTCTAAACACTGCCCTTTATACTACAATGGACTTTTATGATGGGCAATATAGTTTAGAGACCGTGGGAATGTGCGCTAGATGCACGTGATCGTAACAATGAATGTGGTCCGCAAATATGGTGTTAATGGCAGACCTTTATAATGAGTTTATCTGGTGAGATAGACCATGTAAAGTTTAAAATACTAAATTTATTGAGATTAGAAAGAAAGTCTTTTAAGTGTTTTGATACCGTGTTGCCATATTATAAAAATGTCATCTATGTATCTGAACCCATAAAAATATTGGCATAAGAAGGAGCCATCCGTGTACCCATAGCAGTTCATTTAGTTTAAAGATAATTTTCTTCTCGAAACTTAAAATTATTTAGTGTTAAAATCATGGTCATAAGTTTAAGAATGAAGTTTGTACTAGGTTTAGTATTATTTGAGCGTGAATCAAGTATTGCCCCCTATAACGTACCCTTTCTCTACAGACCTTCTTATTTCGTCCATCATCAATGTTCCAATGAAAGCTCTATTCTCATCACTCTGAACGCATTCTGCGCTGTTGAGTTTTTCACCATAGACTTTACATAGTACAAACATCAGTTTGTTGTTCATTCGAGTTGGAAGTACCGAATGGTAAAGATTTTTTGTGGAAGCACCTTGGTTTGTAGCAGACCCTCTACCTGCATCTCTCGTTCACAACATTATTTGACTCCTAAGTAGATTGTTGGGTGCCCTAAAGAATATTAGCAATATTTATATACGTACGTAAAGGGATCAGGTTTCAACGTATTGGATAGTCTCGTCTTGTGAACATTTGTGGTATGTCATTGCATTCCCCGTCCTTCCTCCGTTGAAAGCATCTCGGGGATTGAGCGGTAAGGTGTTCAACATGGGATGATTTTCCAAATGTGTGAGATTTTGATATATTTTCAGATTATTAAATTCACATTGCCACATCTTTACAAGCTGGTAAGGTGTTCGAGAGTGTTTTTCCATTTTGTCTCTAGTCATTTAGTATCTTAACCCAAGGGTGTCGGAAGGATCTTCTTTCAGCGGCTCTTCCCTTTTATACGGAAAGCATTTTAGGCATCCATGGTAGTAGGAACCTTGAAACTCATATAACCGCACCCCGGCAAAGCTGTTCACCTTCATCCCTTCGATTTTAATCTCCCGCTCCCGACCACCATGTTGGATCCTCACACCTCGCTGCTCTTCCTCCATGCTAACCATTGCAGCGCAGCAGAAGATTGGGTATCCACCAATCTGTATCCTTTCTTCGGTATTATGCCTATTGTGTCTGGCTTCAAGAAATTACGTCTAAATGCCAGGTGCCACATGCTCTAGCTATAGTGACGGCCTCTAAAAATGGGTCGACATTGCATTTGGAGATGAAGAGTGATCTAAATGTAATACAAGCTTCAGCCAAGATATCAACATCGGATATACAATTTTCAATCCATTCCTTCTGAATGTCGAATACATTGCATACCTGCTCGTTGTGCTATTTTTCGAAGTCTTTGTTACTCTTTTCAAACATTGTTTCCAGACAGTACAATTCATTTGCAGGTATAGGACCTGTGTAGTTCTGGTTCGCTAGTGTATTGAAGAGATTTGGAAAGTAGCCTTTCTTCTTTTCGGGGCCTAAGTCAAAGGCCTTAGGTAGGCAGATACACCCATTGGAAAGTAGTTGAGTGAGTTTATAAAAAGTACATTGTCAATCTCCATCAATATTACTTTAGTCCGCCCGCACTGAATATGTTAAAGTCTGCACATGTAGCCTACTGCAATAAACTTCACCGCATTCGTGACGTGTTTTCCTATGTATCTTGTACATTATCTTACCACAGTCGAGACACTCTTGTACGTTTTTACATCGTTCATCTTGTTGGGCAATGATGCAGTGCAGATTTTTAAAGTGGCGTTTCCAATCTGGACAAGTTATTCCCGAATGCTTTAGCTTGCAGGGAGGTGAGATTGTCCTGCAAGTAGAGCAAATTGTTGAGCATCTCTGATCTCCTTTATTTTCGTATAGCAGATGGCACAAAAAATATTTACTCAGATCTCCAGATTATAAAGCATGGAGTCCCTCAGGGTTGGATACTGGGTCCAACTACTGTTATCTAACAGGTTTGCCCACAGCAATACAAAGAGGAGGCAATACACTATATGCTGATGATGCCAATATCACAGTTTCGGGTACAAATCAGGAAGAATTTGTTGATAACAAAACTCTTTTACTAAATACAAGCAAATTTAATAACATAATTTTCCAGTAAACAAAATAGATCAAAATTGCAACCAAACATATACATTGATGAATTAAAATTAAATCAAGCTGAAGTAACGAAATTCCTTAAACTAATATTTGAGCGGAATTTGTAAATAAAATGTCTTCTAGAATTTATGCCTTGAGTTAGTGTATAGAGTATGCAATTTAGAAACACTAAGAGCAATTTACTTCACAGTAATAAATAAATTACTCATATGGCATATGGTATATAGCAATTTGTTTAGTCACATCAACTAAAAGTTTGGACAGGATTCTTGTTCAACAAAAAACACTTAGAATTATTTTTAACATTAAATCAAGACAGTCAGTGAAAGAATATTATGAACATTTAAAAGACTATAATATATAAATTAAGGCAAACCAAATATCCCGTCCTGGGTATGACGTTAAACTGCCTCTTCCCACCTAACCATTTCCTAATTCCTACCAAATCCCCCTCCCGGGTCTTATAAGTACCCGTCCTCTGACCGTTCCAGTGCATGGTTCGCTGGGAGTGCTTAAGCCGGTACTAGATGCCCTATCTGGTGTCGGTGAGAGCTGATGTGAGCTTGTCTCTGCCGAGGCGTAAGTCATGTACTGGTTCAGAAGCCAGCCACTTCGGTCCTTGGTCAGGAAGTGTTCAGTAGGCAGGGGTGTCGGAGCCCCTGTTGCCACGTGCGAGTCCAAGTTGTGCGCGTATTCCCGACTTGGTAATCGATGGAAACCGGGCCTCGGGGAACTGAGGTAGGGTTGTCCCCCAAGCTACGGTTTGTGGACACCCGAGGGCATGCCCGCTCCCGGTGAATCGGCCCGCACTACTAAACACGATGCGCTGTGGAAGAAAAAGTAAGAGCTGAAAATATGAACGTTCCAACTCCACTATACCTAATCGTGAGTCATAAGGATGAGGGCAAAACTCTAACGAAGGGCAAAAATGATAATTATATATATTATCATTTATATAATACCAGATTTCACAGATATGTTTAATCACACAATTTCACATTTTTTTAAAAGAAAGCTAGTTTCATGGGTACAAAGTTTCTATTTCGTTTACCAAAAGGTGTTGCTCAAAAAATTATATAATAGTATTTAAAACAAGTATACCTGTATATATCAAGTATCGTACATACATTGTAAATTTATCTCTATATTCTGGAATACTCTTGAGTTAATTATTATAATTTTGAGTTACTGTTATAATTTTATAGATAGATGTATATTTTTTAAATATAATATTTTGTTTCAAAAGATGGAAATAGTTAAAATAAAAGTTTACATTTTTATATGGTATTGTATTGATTTGCACTCCACTGCACATAGTTCCATATCCTCTGTTGGTTGCAGATGTAGAACACCAACATTTGTTGTCTCTACCACTAAGCCTTCTTTTTCCTGAAACGTTTTCAAATACGAGAACAGTTTTCTCATTTCAGTGTCAGAGTTGTGACTCTCTGTTTTACCAGCCACTGGGAGGTTGATGTCATTCATCAGGATTCCAGTCGCCATCACTTCATTGTTAAGGTCTTCTGTACTAAATGTGGAGAAATGGACGTGTTTTAGAAAATGCATAATAGTCAGCCTTAGGTTTTCAGCTGAAACTGTCCCTGCCACTGACTGGGCTGAAAAACAGAAATGGCTATGAGTCTGACAGGAATGTTCTAGTTATATTTACATTATATCTGTCGAAATCTACGGTATTATTTTTGTGTTTGGTACTTTATCTACATCTTTCTGTAATTACTGTTAAGCATGGCTGATGTGTACTCTAAATGTCAGGATAGCAAATAATGGGCAACCTTAAGTGCTTGAGTATTTGAATATATGTTTATTGATCCAAAGCATATAAATAATAATTATAAAAAGTACATAAAAGTTTATAAAAAGTACATTGTCACTCTCCATCAATATTACTTTAGTCCGCCCGCACTGAATATGTTAAAGTCATCCCCGTCTTCTGCCCTAGGCCGCAAGGGCGCGGCATAACCAGGCGGAGGCGGAAGACCCCCACCGCCAGCCTGCAGCATCTCCGCCCCTTGTTTCAGTGACTGAACCACCCCCGAAGGTGTAGGTGCCCCTGGCATTAGGGCAAAAGGATCACTGTCCCCTCTCCCTCTCATGTTGATCTGTGGCTCACTAACCCCCTAGCTGTCGCTCAACAGCTTTCCAAGTCCATCCTTTTAAACGATTACAGTTGAGAAATATTCTAAGTCTAATATGCCAAATCTAAGAAAATCCTCTTAAAAACTAAAAATATACACAGAAACCTGGGGAAAGCAGGTATTCCCATTGGGTACTGTCCAAACAATTGTTCAGCAACGTAACAACACCTCCTAAAGAGGAGACTCTAGTCTCCACCCAGAATGTTTCTAAGTCCAAAGTTTGTAATTATTATAAATCCAATGCGTGCTTAATGTCCAGAATGTTTCAGTTTCTTAGAACTGGAAGACGTTTTAGGACTAGGCCTAGATGAACTGTGTTTAGCATCACTAACGTTTATAGTAAATTGATTATCTCCAAAAGGTTTCTTTTTGATTCGTTTTATTCTAGACATTATAGTGAGTAAAAAGCACTGAACAATAATTGTAAGACAAAATAAACAATCTAATCACTTGTTATTCAACGTAAGTAAACACTCAACACTGCAACTGAAATGTAAACAAACCACAAACTAACAGCTGTCAAATTATTATTACAGTATTTAGTACTGTCTGTACCTACATTGTAGTACTTACATCAAAGTTAGAAAATACAACTTTTGGGAAAACGCGATTGAAAAAATCTTTGTACTAACCTACAGTGAACTTGATAACATCAGTAGCTGCCAGTGCTGTAGGCTGGTTTGTCTGCTTCATCCTGCTCAAATTGGTCCTCTAACTTTCTTTTCTTCAATGCCTTCCTGATTTTCTTCTCAAGCTCACTTGCAGCTAATTCGGCTTTCTTGAGTAGCTTATTCTCAAGGCTTTTCATTGCAGCAACCAAATTTTTACCAGGAGAAAGTTTAAGCTCATCCATTATTTGTACTCTACTTATCAGGCCATTATTAAATTCACTGATGCATAGGCCTTTGAGTCTCCATCTCCCAAGTAGTTGAGGTAGCGAACATTATATTCCGGCTCTGATCTCCGAAAAGTTATGTTTCTATTTCCAGTCCATGCCCTAGTGGAAGAAGGGGTTTTATTGGCACATGTGTCCTTCATCCTCTATGGATATAGCATTCAAAGTAACATAGCCCCTTCATCTTTCTAATATCTGTCATTTCTGTCTGTTTTTTAACATTCTGGTCATGTGACATAACACTTTGGTACATAACACCTTCATCCACTAAGCCCTTCAATTGTCCTAACAAGTGAACCAGTAGCGTCAATTATGAGCATAACATAATTAGATCGACACAGAATCTTGTATGTATGTAATTGCATCTGCGTGAAGTAGTGAACAAATAACATATCAAGAGAAATATCATGAATGGAACCACTATGGGGTTGATTATGTTTCATTACTTCTAAGCACAAAACAGGATCGTTCCCATGAACTACATTGTACTGTAAATCCTTGAACTTCTGTTTAGCCTTCCGAAGTACATGATCTCTATACAAAGTCGGAGGTTCTAGCTGGTCACAAATATCCATTAGTTCATCAGCAGCGTGACGACGGAACACTGTACACGAGGAGTGGGCAAGTTTCTTTCCTACTTCAGTTCTAATCGAACCTCTAAGATATCTTTTAGTAGAGTTCGTTATGCCACGCCTATCTACCACTCCATTCCATTTCAACAGGTTCTCCTGTATACGGGTTTGTGTGCTATAATTCCTTAAGCTAAATTTATACATTTGGAATCTGTGCAGTAAGCATTGACTGTTATATAATATCTCGAATCGACGTTTGCTTGTGAGTTTTTTACAGCAAAGGGGCAAGGGAGTTTGTGTTGATCCCATATAAGATGTGCAATTTTTTCAGCCCAAATCATGTCTCAATTTTCCCTGCTTTTTACTTTTCATTTTAGAGTACACTGGCTGCATTGCTTCAAAATCTTCATAAGGTATGAACACCTTAAAAGTTTTTTGAGGTGGTACTAAACTGTTATGTGAGTTCCTGGTCGGATGATGATGAAGAGTTTTTGTCGTCATTATCAGTTGGACAAAGCAAGGGTCTTTTCTTAGTTGAATCGTTGCAAACACCTAGTTTTTTTTAATTGAAGTCAGTACATTGTTCCGATTGGCCCTTACAATAGTATACACATTTTTTGGAGTTATTCTTGATTCAAGTTTACCAGAAATCTTTTTCCAAACTTCATGAGTTGAACCTGGTACTTCCCCATTCTTATTAAAAATGGCGGATTCTTCAGAAGCACGAATAATAATCTCGTCTGGTTTAACGGTTGACTGCTTCGGCATCTGTAAAAAGTAAATTAAATGACTTTTAACAAAAAATTATCCTATACTATAGAATGGGGAACTAAAAACCTATAAAAAGTGTAACAAATTGATGTATTTAATAATTTGGAATGAATATTTCAGTGTTAGGTTTCAAATTATGAATTAAATTTACGTAGGTATAAACAAACCTAGGAAACTAAGGTAATAAGGATTTCTTATATTTATAACAATTTTAATGTTTCAAAAATACTGGAAAGGGCGTGAAAGACCTGTCTGTGCCGATCAGGAACAACCGATGAGCCTGCAAACCTCGTTAATTATGAATGTCGCATGACCATGTTTGCAGGTTTGTCTTACAGCACCAATTTACGACGTTCGCAGTATGAGATTTTGTTAGGTTGACAGTTTATTGCATAGCTCTATGCCAAACGGTTCCTCCACTGGAGATTGCGGGCGGGTCGTCTGAAACACTGTATTAATGGCTCATTTTCAGAAATAAAAGTAGGTACATTGTACCAGCTTCTTCTTAGTTTACTTAAGTTTAGAAAACAAACACTCCAATATAATACTTAAATTTTATTCTGTTTATTTTATAAGTATTATTTGAGCGTTTGTTTTCCAAACTTATATAAAAATAGGTATTTTTTGGACCAAAGTAACATGGGGTTTAATCCACCCCACGCTTGTGTTTCTCTTTGGCCACTTGTGTGCAATTGCAAGACTTCATAGCTCACAGAGCCAAACCAAATATTACAACATTGAGTGCCCATAATTAACGCAATCTATGTGTGTTAATTTGCTTATGTAGATAATATAAAACGATGGTGATAGTAAACATTTAATTACTATACAGACAATAATTTATTATTAAATGACTCGAGCTCCAATTGGAATGGATTACCAACAGACCCAATCTGTACTGAGCAGTGTGTTCAGGTGCGTAGTGCAAGTCCTCGGTCTTCTAAGAATTGATTTTCACCAAACATTTCTAAACCCTGCCCTTAATACTACAATGGACTTTTATGATGGGCAATATAGTTTAGAGACCGTGGGAATGTGCGCTAGATGCACGTGATCGTAACAATGAATGTGGTCCGCAAATATGGTGTTAAGGGGAGCATGTACCTTTTTCGGGTCCCATGTTATTTAAATGGGAGTACACTGCAACATGTCGGTACCATTATCTCCTAAACTATTAGACATATTGACTTTAAACTGTAGGGTTTTGTTCTACATTAACAGCTTTATATTTTCATGCCTTTTTTTTAATATCTCAATAAACAAAAAAATTATCGTGGTAGCAATTTAACAAAAAAATTTTTTTTTTAATTATGTAAATACAATATTTTTTAAAATTATAAAAACATAATATATATTGATAAAAAAGCATGAATCTACTCACCAACTAGTCTGCAATAAGTGTGTAAAATTTGAAGTCTGTAAGTCTAATAATTGTTTCACAACGTGTTCCGAAATGTCACAAAACGGTACTTTCGGTAAAACAGCTTTAAAGTTTTAGTTACACTTCAGAACACATAATCACTTTAAAAATCCACCTGGACAGTAATCATCTTCTTCATTTTTACTCTTTTTTTCCTATCCTTCTTTTTATCCTCTTCTTTTTATTTTCTTCTTGGACTTCTTTGTCAGCTTTTTTAACCCTATTGGAATCGATTTGTTGAAGGCCTTCAACCATAAAGCGTCCTGGTTGGATGCATAATCGTTCCAAAACATTCACTTTGGCCATTGCTCCTTCATTAAAACTAAGAACTGCATCACAAACCCCTAATTTTAATGTCTGAATGCCAACAAATGTGGTCTTGGGTAGCCTATTCCAAATTACGCTATTGATGCTTTCATTAGGGTTCTGTGTTTTACCGTGCAGACACCTCTTTAGTAGGGCTGGGGCTGATAAATCCTTATAGATTGATTTTATTTCTTCCATAATAGATTCAGGCAATGAGTTTGTATGTTTGAAATCATCTAGCTTATTATTTGCCTGAGCTTGTCTGTATTTGCACCAAGACTCAATCCCAGGCGGGCATAGTTCGTCCTGAGGTTTTGCGTCAGTCGATAATTTGTGATAGAACGTAGCCCATATTGCTCTCTTCATTTTTTCAACATCTTCCAAATTATTCCTTATTGCCATCCCATAAAAACGTTGTAAGTGATCTATCTCTACATCAGTCAACCTACCTTGTCCTCCAAGTCCTTTACCATCCTTCAATTTGATTCCTTTTTTATCCCTCTTCAATCGCCGCAGTCTTGTTCCTAGTCGCTTCTGAATATGGCCTACACATTCAAGTTTTTCTAACAAAACATCATCACCATAGGGATTGTTTGCCACAACATGAGTAAACCCCTTAGAGTCCCCATCTCCAAGGTATTTTGTGTATCGCACATTGAGTTTAGCCTCAGAGCGGCGACAAAGAGTCAGAGCTCCCGCCACCTCCATTCCACCACTTGTACCTGAAAAATTTGCCAAACAAGTACCAGAATTTTTGTGCTGTTTCAATAGGGTTTTGTCATGGCTTAGAGGTTTTCTGACACATTTATTACAATATTTGCTGAAACACTCAAAGTCCATAACCTTTCCTGTATCGAAGGATGTTGCTGTCATTACGCCGTTCACAGAGGTGAAGCCTCGCTTCTGCCAGGTACCGTCAAAAGCGGCTGCTATATCACGACAATCATCATTTAGGCTACGAACTTCATCAGCTGCCTGTCTAAGTGAACATTCACTTACCTCTGTTACAGCAGTAAGCAGTTTTTTTTATTATATTTTTCAATTCGGCTGTTTGGTGGAGCGATATTCATCACAGCAGAAAATACCCTACCAGAATCTAGGCCTTTGCAGATTGAACGTAGAGCATAAACATATCTTAGATTCAACTCATACATATTTCTAACACATTTGGAGCTTATTACTGAGTCAGTATGTTTACATACATTGCAACAAATATTTACACGATGTACTATTCCACACTTGAAGTCTTCATCTAGGCTTATGTCAATGCAGTCGGAACTACTACAATATTTACATGCAGTGAAAGATTTTATTAGGCCAGAAATCTGTTATAAATCTATTATAATATTTACATTGTTTATGTCATAATCACTAAATTTAGGCAACTTTGAATCATTAATCTTCTTAGAACTAGATGATTGTTTAGGCCTAGGCCTATTAGATTCACTTGTACCTGGAGAAGCACTTAGTCCTAGTTCACTTGAATTTTTACGAAATTGGTTACCTCTGTAAGACTGTTTATTGAACCTTTTCACTCTAGGCATGGCTAATACACAATAATATCACTTATTTATATAATAAATACACACTAAGAGTCCAAAGTTTTGATCACTGGCACCACACAAAATAGAATTACACTGACAAACACTGTTAGTAAACATAAACAATAACAATAATATCAATAGTGTAGGTTAGGTAAGTTACAGATGACTTACATCCTTCAAATGCATCTAAAGCAAGCAGTGCTACCAACCTAAAGGGGAAAAACTTAATAATCATACAATTGGAGCAAGTAATATGTATATAATACATTCTGACACTAACAATCCATAGCGCGCCATGTTGTCAGCTGAAAAAAGCGTGCATACATTTCTTAAAACACATTTTACACATATTTCTAAACCTCTCAGATATAGAGTGTTATATATTTTTGAAAAGGGCATAAAACATAGTATTTTTTATGATATGTTTCAAAAAATCGATATTTTGGTGCCAAAAAGGTACATGCTCAACTGGCAGACCTTTATAATGAGTTTATCTGGTGAGATAGACCATGTAAAGTTTAAAATACTAAATTTATTGAGATTAGAAAGAAAGTCTTTTAAGTGTTTTGATACCGTGTTGCCATATTATAAAAATGTCATCTATGTATCTGAACCCATAAAAAGATTGGCATAAGAAGGAGCCATCCGTTTACCCATAGCAGTTCATTTAGTTGAAAGATAATTTTCTTTTCGAAACTTAAAATTATTTAGTGTTAAAATCATGGTCATAAGTTTAAGAATGAAGTTTGTACTAGGTTTAGTATTATTTGAGCGTGAATCAAGTATTACCCCCTATAACGTACCCTTTCTCTACAGACCTTCTTATTTCGTCCATCATCAATGTTCCAATGAAAGCTCTATTCTCATCACTCTGAACGCATTCTGCACTGTTGAGTTTTTCACCATAGACTTTACATAGTACAAACATCAGTTTGTTGTTCATTCGAGTTGGAAGTACCGAATGGTAAAGATTTTTTGCGGAAGCACCTTGGTTTGTAGCAGACCCTCTACCTGCATCTCTCGTTCACAACATTATTTGACTCCTAAGTAGATTGTTGGGTGCCCTAAAGAATATTAGCAATATTTATATACGTACGTAAAGGGAGCAGGTTTCAACGTATTGGATAGTCTCGTCTTGTGAACATTTGTGGTATGTCATTGCATTCCCCGTCCTTCCTCCGAAGAAAGCATCTCGGGGATTGAGCGGTAAGGTGTTCAACATGGGATGATTTTCCAAATGTGTGAGATTTTGATATATTTTCAGATTATTAAATTCACATTGCCACATCTTTACAAGCTGGTAAGGGGTTCGAGAGTGTTTTTCCATTTTGTCTCTAGTCATTTAGTATCTTAACCCAAGGGTGTCGGAAGGATCTTCTTTCAGCGGCTCTTTCCCTTTTATACGGGAAGCATTTTAGGCATCCATGGTAGTAGGAACCTTGAAACTCATATAACCGCACCCCGGCAAAGCTGTTCACCTTCATCCCCTTTGATTTTAATCTCCCGCTCCCAACCACCATGTTGGATCCTCACACCTCGCTGCTCTTCCTCCATGCTAACCATTGCAGCGCAGCAGAAGATTGGGTATCCACCAATCTGTATCCTTTCTTCGGTATTATGCCTATTGTGTCTGGCTTCAAGAAATTACGTCTAAATGCCAGGTGCCACATGCTCTAGCTATAGTGACGGCCTCTAAAAATGGGTCGACATTGCATTCGGAGATGAAGAGTGATCTAAATGTAATACAAGCTTCAGCCAAGATATCAACATCGGATATACAATTTTCAATCAATTCCTTCTGAATGTCGAATACATTGCATACCTGCTCGTTGTGCTATTTTTCGAAGTCTTTGTTACTCTTTTCAAACATTGTTTCCAGACAGTACAATTCATTTGCAGGTATAGGACCTGTGTAGTTCTGGTTCGCTAGTGTATTGAAGAGATTTGGAAAGTAGCCTTTCTTCTTTTCGGGGCCTAAGTCAAAGGCCTTAGGTAGGCAGATACACCCATTGGAAAGTAGTTGAGTGAGTTTATAAAAAGTACATTGTCAATCTCCATCAATATTACTTTAGTCCGCCCGCACTGAATATGTTAAAGTCTGCACATGTAGCCTACTGCAATAAACTTCACCGCATTCGTGACGTGTTTTCCTATGTATCTTGTACATTATCTTACCACAGTCGAGACACTCTTGTACGTTTTTACATCGTTCACCTTGTTAGGCAATGATGCAGTGCAGATTTTTAAAGTGGCGTTTTCCAATCTGGACAAGTTATTCCCGAATGCTTTAGCTTGCAGGGAGGTGAGATTGTCCTGCAAGTAGAGCAAATTGTTGAGCATCTCTGATCTCCTTTATTTTCGTATAGCAGATGGCACGCTTCACAGCAAAAGTGACATAAAAGGGCTGCGGTTAAATTGGTAATTACATTACAGTGTCCATTGTGGAACAACAGGTTGATATTGTATAGTGCATCACTACTGTTTCCAATAAAGTACACATCACGGCGCTTTGTATTATAACTATAGACTGTTATTTTGTGTGTAGTTCTTCAAATGGTCTTGACATTTTTCGAACTCTGCTATTTCAGCTCCTTCTTCTTTAGCAATATTGACTCGGGCTTTGGCCATCAGTTCTTGAGCCCTTATTGTTTGTCTCGACTTATAGCTTTAAACTCTGGATCCTTCTATGCGTGCGCTTTGCCTGTAGGGGGACGTCTTACTCTGATGTTTAAAGGTTGGCGACCTTTCGTACCCCGAGCTAGTGCCAGACACATCTCCAATCCTGGCACTTTTCCCTGCCTCATCCATAAATCCTACCTATCCCTAATTCCTTCCTTTCCTGACTGGATCGTGCTATTGTTTGTGGGGAGTGCTTGAAACTGCTACACAGTACATTTATACCACTTTGATCCATCATGGCGAACCAAATTCTCATAGGCCATCGGTTCGTTCGACTACTTACTGATTAACTATGACACAATTGGTCAAATGTGTCTGTACCACCTTTCGTGGTATTGTAGAATAGTATAGGCATAGGCTTCATTGTTATGGGATCAATTGTTTGTGTGCATTGTAGTTAGCAGAAGAACATTTTTCTTAGGTTTCGGGGAATAAGAAATCAGCATTTTGTTTGGAGTAAATGCAAACAGAGAACTATCTTTAGTTTTTGGTGCAATGAAAGAGGGAGGTATTTCAGGCTTCATGGATGTGAGGGTACCAACCATTGTCAGCTGAAAATTTTGTAGCATATTGTCAAAAAGTGGAATTGATGAAAAGAAGTTATCTACTGTAATATTTCGATTTGTGTGATGAATAGGTTCACTTAGTGTCCGGACATAGTATGATGGTACGGGTTCATTGTTGGGTGGTGGCTTTATTGTACCAGCATATGGCAAAGCGTTGATCATGTAAGCAGTTCTTGAGTCATTTAGCATAAATATTTTTAATCCATAGTTATCAGGCTTACTCCTCATATAAACCCTGAAACTACTATCACCACGATACCCAACCAACTGCTCATCTATGGTGCAATCTTCATAAGGCGAATACAAACATTTTTGCATTTCCTATAAACATGTTCCATATATTTCTGATAGGTGCAAATTGGTCATTTGCCTTCCTTGCCGCTCATCAAAGCGTAAAGTCTTTGCCAAAAACTTGAATCTATTTAGTGGCATTGTAGCACGAAAAATCGATAAGCCAAAACTTATGGACCAAAGTTCCTCTGTGTCGGTTGTTATTTCCTTGGACACCAGCTAAATATAACAATCCAATAAAGGCTAAAAGCTCAGTTTCATTTGTTGCATGATGATAGCTTTGGTTGTTTTGTAACAATAAAACATTCCTACCAATTTCTTCATTTGTCTTATAGCCAACTTCTTTTAAAATATTTTTATCAATTTGAAGCAACCATGACTCAAGTGGAGTTTTTACCTCTTTGCCGGGTCCTTTAGCACAAGGAAAGTGTGTTATCAAGTTCCTTGCCAACGGGCGGCGTCTCCGTTGAGGTTCTTCAGAGCTCCACATGTAACCATTTTTCCCCAAAAGAGCAGCTACATTTCTCCTCCTTTCATTTCTTTCTTCTTCTCCTTCTTCGTCTGCACTGTTCTCATCAGAATGTTCTAAGTCCTCGTCTACATAATCCGGATCATCATCCGTATTATCACCACCAAATAAACTTTCCTCATCACTTTCAAGTGTCCAATAATAAATCACGAATTACATCACTTCTTAGTTCAGAAGACATAACTATTTATATTACGTATAAATAACTCTTACAATGCAACAGTGATAACATTTAACCTTTTAAAGGAAAAATAAACAGTTGATCAATACACAAACTAGTTTTAAAATTATAAATAGTAAGTTTGTGAAAAACTAAAACCGTCACACAGAAGACACACTGGGGTGCAGCACACCCCAAGCAACGTATCGACCTTTCCACTTGGACAATGACAGGCAGAATGGAGTAAACAACAATGGCGCCTGAGCAGCAAGGCTACCAACTGAATTTACATGGCCACCAAAATTTCCCTGCACGACCCACTTGTGCTGCAGAGAAAAAGTTATTTAGTGTGAGGTATCTTACACACCCCAGTGTGTCTGACAATGGTTAATAATAACAAGACCGAGGAAATTGTCTTTAGTTTACGTAATTCTGAAAATAAGTCTGTAAAACTACTTGGTATCAATTAAGACTCAAAGCTTAGCTGAGGAGTCCAAACTAACCATTTATGTATTAGATTAGCAAGAGTAATATTTTTACTAAAAGAAAAGTAAAATTGTATACTAGTCTTAATCTTGTCATTAGTGCATATTATGCTTTTTTAATGTACACCTTCTGTATGGGCTTTTACTGTGGGGCAACTCTAGTGGGGCCAAGACTGTGTTTAAGTGGAAAAAGAAAGCCATACGCTGCATAGTGGGAATTAGCGACAATGAGTCCTATAGGCCATTTTTTGATGAACTGGATATACTTACGCTTCCATGTATGTATATATTACACAGTTTAGTTTTTGTTAAAGAAAATCTCGAGTCTTTCAATCTTAGATGCTTTAACCATGAACACAACACTAGAATTAAAAATACAATTGATGTACAATATGCTAGGTTAAGTAAAACTCAACAGAACTATGCAATAACCGGAGCTAGGCTATTCAATAAGTTACCTTTAAGTGCTAGATCAATTTCTGTTGGTAGGTTTAAGAATGTTGTTGCAGAGTGGCTCAAGAGAAAAACGTTGTATTCTGTAGATGAGATTTTTAATGCCAATTTTAGTGACTAACAATTTTAAAATTTTAAACTTTTAATAGATATAGATTGTATTTATTTTAGGCTCTGTATGCCTACATAGTGATATTTGTAATATCATATTTGACTTTGTCAATATAATTTTGTAATTGTTGGACGACAATAAAATGATTCTGATTCTGAACTACCAACCTAACGCATTCAACAGAAAAAGAACTTACTACTGTGTATATATAAATTTCATTGCAGAAAGTATAAGTTGTTGCTAAGCAATTTGCTCCTGTCTTGTCAATTCACGGCAGAGCTACTAAAAATTTGGTATAGGCGCTTGACATAAGTCCATTAAAAGTGGAATCACTTTTTCTAAATCACAGATTTTGATGGGAGTCGTCTTAAAATGTTTGTGACATGTATATGAACACAAATATCTAATAAAATAAAAATGCATTAAAAAATATTTTACTGCCATCTGAACCCCCATAAAAACCCACAACAGCTTTCTTCATAAAACTTGTTTTATTTTATTCCTGACACTAATCATTATTTTTCTACATAATTTCCAATTTTGTTTAAACACTTGTCATGACGATCTACAAGTTTTTGAATGCCGGTGTCATAGAAATCGGCCTCCTGCGACGATAACCAGTCTTGTACTGCTTGTTTCATCTCGTCATCAGTGTTCTAGCGGTTTCCAACCAAACGATTTGATGAGATTTTGGGTTTGGTTGGCAGAGTGGGGTCTGGCATTGTAATGCAGCAACGAAACTCCAGCTGTCAAAAGGCCATGTCGCTTGTCCTGTATTGCTCGTCTAAGATTAGTCAGAGTGCAATAAGTGGCCGCATTTATTGTTGTTCCTCGCTCCATGAACTATCAATATCCCACGTCTATCCCAAAACACTGTCGCCATAACCTTACGTGTGGATTCACTTTAACCGGTGACGTCGAGTGACGCCACTCCATTGACTGGCGTTTTGTTTCTTGGGTTATGTGGGAAACCCATGTCTCATCACCCATCACAACGTGGTCTAAAAGGTTATCACCTTCCTGATGATATTGGATTAAAAATTCAAGAGCAATATGGTTCTCGCAAATCCTTCTCTGAATACAGTGGAGGTACCTTTGAACACACCTCTACAAGTAATAAGCATAAAGCTTGACATACCGTTTAAATTATATGTCTGTTGTGTTTATATCCCCCCGCCACCAGAATGTCTGCCAAGAGAAGATCTATTGGACCTTATTAATAAATTGCCTCATCCTTTCGTACTTGTGGGCGATTTCAACGCCCATCATCGTGTTTGAGGCTCTACTACTTGCTCTCCAAGGGGCAACATGGTTTCCAAGGTCCTTGATGATCTGACGACATCCACTACGCCATGTTGAGAAACCTTCCTGTAGAGGTTAAAGCGTGCCTCTTGTCCCTTTTCAATAGAATTTTTCAAGAACGCAGCTTTCCAAGTTCATGGCGTAACTCTTACGTTGTGCCATTGTACAAACCTGGCCAAGACAAGTTCTCCCCTATTAGCTACAGGCCTATCTCGCTTACCAGTTGTCTTTGTAAGATACTGGAGCGGATGGTAAATCGTAGACTGGTATGGTTCCTAGAACACAATAATCTCCTGTCTCCACAGCAATGTGGTTTCCGTCAAATCCGTTCAACTCTAGACCACCTAGTATGCCTGGAGTCTCAATCCTGAATGCTTTCCTTGAACGGAGGCAACTTGTTGCTGTGTTTTTTCGATATAACAAAAGCGTATGATACAGCTTGGCGTAGGGGAGTTATAAACACCCTTTCAAATTGGGGCGTCGGCGGTAATATGTTATATTTTATTAAAGGTTTTATGGATGAACGTTCTTTTAATGTAAGACTGGGAACTCATTTGTCCGACACCAAAATTCTTGAGAACGGTATACCTCAAGGGAGTGTCCTTAGCTGTACTCTCTTTTCTGTGGCCATAAAACAGCATCACTTCCTGCGTCAGAGCTCCTGTCAGATGCTCTCTATTCGTAGATGACTTTGCTGTGTTTGTCCCTGCCAGGAGGCTGGCTACTGCAGAGAGGTACCTTCAGCTCACCATCCACCGTCTTGAAGATTGGAGCAACCAAACCGGGTTTTCTTTTTCTCCTTCAAAGACTAAATGTATTACTTTTTCTCGACTGAGGAACGTCGCTGATCCAACTCTTAATAAACAGAATATAAATCCCATCGAGTCGCTTTGTGAAATTCCTGGGGTTGTGGTTTGATTACAGACTGACGTGGTGAAACCCTACATCGCCGCTCGCACACCCACAGCAAACCATCAGGGAAGCGCGCCCCCATGGTGGCGAACGGGAAGCCGGATCAAAACTAAACTAGGTAAAATAAAGAACACCGTGGTCAGTATACTCAGGTTCATTTACTATGACATAACATAGGCCTATCCAGCGAGAGAAAAACAAAATTTTTCAACAAATTTCACACCAAAATGAACCTTCCTGTCAATATAAATATATAGGCTATAAAATAAAAATAAAAAAAAAATAATAAAAAAGGGTGCCTGCAGTAGTATATACCTCAAACAATCCTTGTCAGGTTCTGCACATTAAAGAACTTAAGGCGAAATGCCTAAAGAGACTTAACGCGATGAGAGCTTTAAGCGGAATGAAGTGGGGTGCAGATAGAAAATGCATGCTTCAGTTTTACAAGGCATATATTCGACCTTGTGTTGATTATGGATCACAGGTTTATTCTTCTGCGAAGCCAACAGCCCTTAAAATGTTGGACTCAATCCATCTCTCTGCTATCAGATTGGCTGCTGGGGCTTTTCGTTCCAGCCCCGTTGTCAGTCTGTTAGCTGAGAGTGGTGAGACATCCCTATCTTTGAGACGTGTTCAATTGGCTATGAACTATTTTTTTAGTTTAAAATCAAGGCCAGAAAATCCGGCCTTTGAGGTAGTCCTAGACACATCGCTCGCTCCCTTGTACCACAATAAGCCTAATGCCCCCGCACCCTTTGGCATTAGAATCCTGTTACATCTCGCAGAAGTGGACATGAGAGCGATTGATGTTGAAGTATGTCACGAGATGGATAGGCCACCATGGACAGTCAGAACTCCCAATGTAATACTGTCGTTATTACAGTTGGACAAGCAAGATTGCATCACTGTTGTCCACAAGCGCCTGTAGAGAAATTTTGTCATCCTGTTCACCCTGCGATGTCATCTACACGGATGGCTCAAAGAGTGAGGCAGGAGGAAACGGGTTGTACCTTTGTCACTTCCAATAGAGAGTACAAATTCTGCCTTACTCCTAAATCTTCAATATACACAGCAGAACTAACTGCTATCTTGAAATCATTAAATATTGTATGTCCAAGAACAAATAGGGTGGTAGTGTGCTCGGACTCGTTAAGCGGTCTTCTGGCTATCAAGGAACATGTACTCCAAACATGTCCTGGTTCGTAAGATCCTCTACGCTTTGAGCGAGATGATGTTCGCGGGGTATCGCAATTACGTTTCTATGGGTACCTGGACATACGGGAATATCCTGGTAACGAGATCGGAGATATTGCAGCAAAGGAGGGCAATCTCTCTGACTCCATGTACTAGGCGATCAATCGCGTCCGATGTAAAGCCGATTGTAAAGTCACGACTACATCAGTGGAATATATCGTGGGATCAAGTGACCAATAACAAACTTCGGGAGATTAAATACACAGTAAAAGCCTTGGTTGACTGCTTACCGCACTAACCGTAGAGAGGAAGTTGTACTGTGTCGACTCCGTATCGGACACACTCGCCTCTCTCACGGTTTCCTAATGAGTCGTGGTGATCCACCGCAGTGTGCGGAGTGTAACATGGCGTTTAAACGTCAGCCACGTTGTTGATAGACTGCCGCCTCTACGCCGGGCAGAGGAGAGCACATCGTTTACCCAGGCCGGTTAGATGAGTTGCTTGGTGACAAAGAAGATGTTTTTAACAAAGCTCTTTAGTTTTCTGGAGAGCACTAAAATAATGTCCAGAATATGAGTGATATAGTACCTGATTAGTTTTAGTAAACATTTTAACCGCTAGTTTTAGGTAAGGCTGAGGCCCTTTTACAGTTCACCCCTGAGTTGTTATTTAGTTTTAAGGCTCTTAACTAGCACCGCCTAAGTGCAATCTTTTAAATTTCGTTAGGAAAATTTCTGTGTTTTAATCAAGGGTAAACCCCTTTACAGTTAAAAATTTCTGTGAGGTGAGAGACACCAGTATCTTAATATGTAGGTGTCACGTAAGGAGACGGGCACTTTTTGTCCTGTCTATTTATTTGTTATTTGTTATTGGTGAGGGTGGGTCCCTTTACAACCTACCCTCACTAACTTACCTGGTTTTAGCATTAGATGTTGTTATATTTATTAACGTTATTATTTATCTGACATATTTTAACTATCGGGCCCCTTTACAGCCTTCTCGGTTAATTTTGTTATTTAGTTTTAGTCCTCTGTTCACTGCTGTTGTTTTTTTTTATTGTCTTAATGTGATAATAATGTTATTTGACACAGAGATCCGCTATTTATTCCTTGCACTGATAACGTGACACCATATTTTAAAGTTTAGGTGTCCGTTAACCCTACGGGCATTGATAACCTGCGTGTTTTATGCTCTTATTAAAAAAAAAAAAAAAAAAAAAAAAAAAAAAAAAAAAAAAAAAAAAAGTCTCTATCGACCAGTTTTTGTTGTAATTTTCTGTTTTTATTATCCTGTTTTATACTATAGCCCAAAGATTCTCAATCGGATTCATATCCGGGCTATTTCCTGGCCAATGCAGAACACTGATTTCTTTTGAATTTAAAAAGTTTTTTAACTGTTTTTGCTTGTTGACATGGAGCTCCGTCGTGCATAACACAAATTCATCATCTGGAAACCAGTTTTTTGCCTTTGGAACCATTCTTCGCTGTAAAACATTGAGTTACAGGTCCTGTCTCATTGTTTTTACAACAATACACAATTGTATAACCTACCAGGCCCATGTACCGGACATTGAACGCCAAAACCATAACAGAAGTTGGATGTTTCACTGTTTGCAGCACACAAATCCTCGTGGAATTCTTCTCCTAATTTTCTCCTAACATACTGGCTAGTGATGTCTGAGATTTGAAATATACTCATTAGAAAAAATTATCTGAAAGCAATGCTACTATTGTATTTACAGTATTTTGTTAGACCTACAATATGCTACAGTATACATTAATATTTTTACTATATTGTACAGTAGAAGAAATCACTTACTGTACCTTCTTAGGCTGTCTAAAGTTTACAGGCTTTGTTAGATTAGGCTTAGGTTAGGATAATATAATACATGTTTTCTAGTGTAAATAACGTAATGTTTTTACTTGTTACCTCTCTTCCAATCATCCTAAATCCAGTGTTTTACCCCTTTTGCCACTCCAAGCGCTTTTTAGCCATGGCTGGTGATATCTTCTGCTTCTTTCGAGGTCGTCTTGCATTTAGGCCTTCAACTTTAAGGGTTCGTAGAACAGTTGCTGGGTGAAACATTGACCCCATATGCTTTCCTTTCCTCTGCCAACTGCTTTTTAGTACTTCTTCTGTTGTTGAGAACCATGTTCTTTAGTTTCCTTTACAATCTTTCATTCAATTTAGGTTTGCGGCCACATTTTCCAACTCGACTAGATTCATAAAAATTGTATTATTATTACAGGCCCGCTTAATCCTGCTTACAGACTTTTGTGATATATTGAGTCCTTCTTGCTATTTCCCTTTGCGAATAATGATTTTCTTCCAAAAGAACCATGGTCATAGATATTTTACGACGTGATAAATCTGCAGTTTTTGCCAAAACAGTTAATTTATGTCAAAAAAAACTAAAACACTCGTTGTTAAAATAATCTTATACGACAACCACTAACACATCAAAGCATGTTACAACACAAATAGTAGTTTTGTGGTTATGAAAACACACATGGTAAGAAAACAGCTGATTTCATTTTTTTTTCTCTCTTTTGATAGATTAGTATAATGTGTGTACTGAATTAGTTAGAAGCATTAGGAATAAGTTTAACTTACTAGAAGCAAAAATTAATGGCCTACATAAGAAAGTAAACATAATAATCTTTAGTGAAATTTGGATTAAGAATAATGAAATAGACTATTATAAGTTACCTGGATATACATTATTTAGTAATTGTAACGAAAACTATGCTGCAGGTGGGGTGATGGTTTATGTAGATAACAGTATTAAAGCTAAACGGGTTAAAGTTGAATTAAGCTCTGCAGATTGTTTATTTTTAGAATTTAAGTTAAATTTTTCATAATTTTACACTAGTAGCGGTTTATAGATTACATGAGTTTGCTATTAAGAAATATGTTGAAGAATTGGAACAGTATTTAAGTAAACTAAAAAGTAATATAATTTATATTGGTAACATTAATATTGACCTACTGAAAAAAAAATATTAAAACTGAAAATTATTTATCATTAATGAGCAACAACGGACTAGTGAATGTAATAAACCAACCTACAAGAATAACTAATCAATCTAAGTCTTATCTTATATTGATCATTTTTTTGTTAGATTTAGATATGTAGATTGTTTTAAATGTGGAAATGTGTGATACTGGAGTGTCTGATCATTTATTGATAGGTGTTTTCTTTAAGTTTAGAGAAAAAATTATAAAATCCACAAAGGATACAGGATATTAGATTAAAAAAAAAATTAAATTTCCAGAGCGTACAGAATGTTTTGGAGTCAGTTGATTGGAATCATATTCTGGTGTGTAATAATGTGGACATATGTATAGAGAAGCTATATGAAATATTAACACGTTCGCTACCGAGCGGCGCATATATGCGCCGGCCGGGTTATTACGAGAGACCGACGTCAGAAATACGATCTTTACACACAGACCAAGTTAATATTGGTGTGCCCTTCATCACAGACCGATGGTAAGATTTTGTTTAAATAGGTTATTATACTTTGTAATAACCCTAATTAATATATATATTTGATGTATATTTCTGTTTTTTGCGGTTTTTTAGCATTATTTTATTACGGGCCGCATATATGAGCCGGTCGGTCTATAGCATCAAAATGGTATCATAGACCGAGTGTCCCAAATATGAGCCACTATTTATTTGTTGAAATACTTTAGATTCAAGGATAATTTTTAACAAAAAAACACACCTATTCCATGAACAAGTTTATTTTACATATTTTATAAGACATATAAATCAAACTTTTTACATTACAAAGATTACAAATAAATTCAAACAAAAGTGTACTTGAGATAAATTGGATGTTTGGGCCTACTTCTCATGCCATAGATTGAAACAAGTTGGCATGCAAAGGCCAAATGGTTTGTCTTTAGAGTCCTTGCAAATAGAGCAGGCATAAAAGGTTTGCTTCCTTGTATTGTGTGCTTCTCGGCAGACATGGCACCTCAGTCGCTTTTCCAGCTTGACAGGAGCATGAGTCGTCTGTGAAGAGCGGATGGGGCGAGGTTTCCGTGGAATGGGTTCTACATGAATGTATTGTTTTATAATAATGTCTCTGAAATTCAGATAGGTTGTCTTCGTTGTCAATTTGGAAAAAAATAAATGTGCTGTTCCACAGTGATACATCTAGCAGGTGGAAAAATATTTTTATGTACCACCGAAGAGACTTTCTAGGAGTGGAATAATAAGAGATCATTTGATCACTGCGATCAATCCCACTCATACCCTTGTTGTAGCGAACAACCATGCTGGGCTTTTGGATCACTTCTCCCTTTTTGTTCTTGTTTCCTCCATCTCGGGGCCATTTGAAGTTGAAATAGTCAAAACATTTCTTTTATCTCGCCATTTTCATGACGGTAACGTCACCTCTTTGACGGCTCACACACTCCCCCTTTTTCAGTTTTGTTTGCACCACAACTTGCGGATTCCCAACTCTATTTGACTGTAGAGTACCACACATGTTAGTCTGGTTGGTCATGAGGTACTCGGCCAGGTCCACGCTGTTGTAGAAATTGTCGAGAAAGATTATGTGGCCTTTGCCGAGGTAGTTCTGCATTAACTTTCTCACAACTTCAAAGGCGTGGCCCTTTTCTTTGTCAATAAGTGTCCCCTTTCCTAAGTAGATGATGATATTTAAAATGAATCCATCAGATGTTGTCAGTTCGTACAGTTTTATACCGTACTTGTGTGATTTGTTTTTTATATACTGCCGAAACGGACAGTCGGCCTCTGAAGAGGACCATAGCCTCATCTAGAGAAAGTGACTTCCCAGGGCTGTAAACCCTAACAGAGTTTGCTAAGATATCATTGAGGACATTCTCAATTTTATGCATCCTATTGTCTGTGGAGTCTATGTTTGGATCATAAAAACACAAACATCTTAAAATACATTCAAAACGATTGCGGGACATGGTCCGGCCAAAGATAGGATGCTCATATAAGCCGTCCTTGGACCAATAGTGTTTTATAGATGGAAGGTTTACATTACCCATCAACATACACAAACCTAAAAATTTTTTCAATTCTTCAACAGAAACATTTTCCCAAAAGTTTAGATGAGCATGTTTTGGAAAGAGGTGTCCCTCGCATGATTCCAGCTCTGGTGTTTGTCCATGTGACAATTTTTTCTAACAGGGCGGCGGTGTCAAAAATATTGCCAAACACTTCAACTGGATCAGTTGTTTGTATATTCACTTTTTCTTCACCCACAAAATCATGAATTAGTGGGACTTTGTTCGTGTCAGTCCAACAACCATTAATACTGATATGATCATTGTGGACTTCATTGGCAACGAACTGTACATTAACATCATCGGTAAAATTATTTTGATTCTGCACATATTCATGTGCCTCTACTTCAGTAACAACTTCATTGCGGTCTACTTCACTACTAGAATCATCACTACTGTTAGAGGTTGGAATGTACTCACTGTTACCATCTGATGAAAATAAAGAACTTATTTCAGTGTCACTGTCACTATCAATTAACTCACGGTCAATCTCACTGTTGGTACACACACGCCTTCGTTTTCTATTTGGCTCCATGTTCATAAAAAATCAGATAGAAGCTTATACAGTACGTAAACTTACTCACAGAACGTAACCTCATTCACTGAACATAACCTCAAACTTAGTGAACCACGTGCTCTGCTGCAGTGGCGCGGCCGGACGAGCATTTCACAAACTAATACTGTTGAGACCAGTGAAATATATACCGTAAATACAGGTCATTGACTTTGACTTATCCAGAGACCAACCGTCCCATATTTGCGCCAGACAACCCCCAGAGACCGATACGAAAATATTAAACCGTTTAAAATAGACCAGTGATTTGTCAGGATATTATTAGTAACAATAGAACACTGTCCCAAATATGCGCCGTCGGTTTGTATCAGCGGGCCCGAGCGGCTCATATGTGGGACGCTGGTCCAGGAGTAAAAACCGTACGGCGCATATATGGGACAGCTGGTCTATATATATGTTTTTTATTTAACATATCGGTAGCGAACGTGTTAAATAATGCTATTGAAATTAGTACAGAAAAAAACACAATATTCTAATAGACTTGTAAAATCAAAAATAAAAAGCCCTTGGATCAATGAGAGTATTGTTAAAAAAATTGAAATAAGGAATAAGTTGTACAAAGTAATGCGGTCAAGGCCGTATGACAATAATCTAAAACAATATTGGAATAAATTCACTGTAAGCCTAAGTGACTTAATTGATAGAACCAAGCATACATATTATAGGAACCTACTTACTAGTTTTAATGGCAAACTCACAACAACAGTGGAAAATAATAAACAGTCTCACAGGAACAAATAATAGAAACAATATTGAAACACTAACTCTGGATAGTGGACGTGTGTTGAATGACTCACAAGAAATTGCAGACGAGATAAACAAGTACCTGGTTAATGTGCACAAACAGCTGATTGATAACAATAGTCCTTGTAGGAGTGGTGGGGGACAGGGGTCAGCCACTCTGCCAAGAAGCCGATTAGACAATCTGTATGTAAACATTCCATCCCAACAGCGGTCATTCTTTATACATGCAACTGATCAGGAGGAAATTTTAAAAATAATAAATGGTTTTAAAAAATAAAAAGTCTTGCGGCTTTGACAATATTAAAACAAATAATGATAAAAACAACACATAGAATTAACCAACGACTTAGCATTAACCTTACTTTGCTGGTAAACTCACAAGCTCCAATGAGGCAAAATAAAACAGGTGATCTGCAGTTCAGGTACTAACAGCTGATACAATTATTTAAACAAAGACCTACAACAAAATTAAGTGCAATGCTAATGAATAAGTTATACAATGCAAAACACACACCTACATTGGAAATGTTATCCTTTTACATCTCAATAACGAAACTGCTTCTCATGTGAGATTTAAAAAGATAACATTCCAGGAATGTTATCCTTTTAAATCTCGTTGAAAAAGATGATTTCATAGCAACCTTTATTGTGGAGGAATATTATTGTTCTTCTCACTTGATAGACCTTTGTTAGACCAAAAAAATGGCTATCTCAGTTTAATTTCTGCAAAAATGGAATGTTATCCTTTTACATCTCACCGATTCAATTTTTGTTTTTTTTAATGCATCAGATATCTTTTTGCCGCACCCTGTATAAAAAATTGAAGGAGTTAACAAACTATCTTTTTGAAATGATATTTAAAATTTGGTTATAAAATGTGCATATCAACATGCTTCATGCGACCCATCCAGAACGTCTACAAGTAGTTCCACTCATCAGTCATTTTTGCCTTCAGGAGACTCTGCACAAGACACAGGAGACAATGTAGGAATATCAACACCCCATTCAGACCAGGACAATGACATCCTGGACTTAGATATCACAGCACCTAAATGACGATTATCTTGCAATAGGCTGTAATGAGATTAGGTGCTATGAAGCCGCACCGTTTTACAATGAATTACATTTGCCAAGAGGTACAATTTTGTGGACCAGGAACGAATTTAGCCTAACGCTTGTGTAGGGGTATTAGAGGGAACGGACCAATGCGAGGAATCTCACAATGACGAATGCCACACCGAGGCATATAAATAGCTCAATGTGTTACAACAAAGCACCTTGTTTTGGGAATTCTTGCTGTAAATCGTGAAATTGACGCGTTACCCTATTAATTAATTTGTGCGTGTGGATACAGTTTTTGTGACCACGAACGAAATTTACCAATACGCTTATCTAGGGATGATAGGAAGGCTTTGTCCCGTAAGGCTGGGTTCACACTGGAGGAGCATTCTGTCTGAGACAATCGTCGCGAGTCATTTTGTTGGAGCATTTTGACAGTTTGCTCCTCCAGTGTTCGGTACCCTCCGGACAAGCACCATTTTGACTCGAGAGTTAAATTAAAAATTAGTTGGTGCGCTACACTTTGGCGTAGCAACACGTACAACATGAGTGCTGAAGAAGTAAATGTTGCATTGTGCTTATGGGAGTTTGTAAAAATGTTGGATATGCCTCCGGAAAGGAAGCATTGGGTTCACCCAATTAATGAAAAGAGGGATGTGAAATCTCTTATATCAGAACTAAAGAGTTTTCCAGAAAAGATTTACAACTTTTGCAGAATGAGTGTAAAGAATTTTGAGGAACTGTTGGACATAGTTCAAGACCACATTACTAAGAAGGATACGAACTGTCGTAAAAGTATAACAGCGGAGGAAAGACTTTTCATTACTTTAAGGTACAATACAATACAACAATTTTATTGCTTATACAAAAAATTACAATGCAATGCTAGAGACACAAAATATTTTGAAATACTAACCTAACAATAGTAATTGAATAGCCTAATGCATCCTCTGGGATATGTTTTACGTAAAAATAAAACATACCTACGTAGCCTATAAATATTGAATTAAAT
The DNA here is from genome assembly GCF_021130785.1 of Homalodisca vitripennis. NCBI lineage: Eukaryota > Metazoa > Arthropoda > Insecta > Hemiptera > Cicadellidae > Homalodisca > Homalodisca vitripennis. The sequence goes on from NW_025776261.1 coordinate 44,478, forward strand.
TGTGATATTATTTCCCAAATTATTATTATTGGTACATAAACTCATCCACACTATAAAAACCATTTACCAACAAAAACTCTTAATTTCGATTTATTAAGGTTAGTTGTTGGTTTTTGGTTGGTTTTACTTTGCTTTCCGGCATGTAATTGTGTTTAAAATTGTTTTACATACATTACCTACATTATATTGTAATATGTAATAACAATTTATCAGTAATTTTTAATAAAAAAAAGGATCACGCACGATGCCTGCCCGCTGCTTGCTCTTTTAGAAAAAAAAATTAACTCGAGTAGTTCCAAATTTGAAGTCCAGATCACGTCAGTGCCCCTGATCACTAATAGATAATTCTAAGCAATATATGACTGTCTGGCGGTTGCCTGCTCCCTATAATTGCTTTCCGGCAAGAAATTCTAGTCATTTCCTTTTCTAATTGACTATTGGAACATTATATTGTAATATGAGAAAAATCGAGGTTGACCCATATATTGCTTAGAATTACCCCACTAAATATAACGTGTGCCATGACAAAAAAAATTGTTATCTCCAGCGACTCCCTTAGTGGTATACAAGCCATCAGCGACATGTTTTCCAAACACGTTATCATCCGCGATATATGGAACTCTTTGTTTTCCCTTTAGTCCGAAGGAGTTGCTGTCTTTCTTGTCTGGGTACCTGGACACATTGGAGTATCCGGAAACGAGATGGCAGATAGAGGAGCTAAAGAAGCATTGGAACTCCAGCCTTACACCGCAAGGATGGTTTCTTCCGACATTATCCCGGTGGTGAAGGGCAAACTGAAAGCCAAATGGAATACCGATTGGCAGGCAGTCGTTAACAACAAGTTACGACGTATTAAAGACTGAGTTGGACTCTGGGAGACAGCGAACCTCCCGAGTCGTCGTGAGGAGGTTGTGTTGTGTCGCCTGCGGCTAGGCCACACGCTTCTCATAAATGGCTTCCTCATGAGTAGAGATGATCCTCCGGTCTGCGACACATGTGACACTGTCATTACTGTTAAACATGTGCTTGTTGACTGCCCTCGCTACTCGGTACATAGGCGCAACTCGAATCTGCCGGCTTAGTTGAACGATATTCTCTGTGATGACGAGACGGCAACTCTTGATTGCCGTGTTTTCTCAATGCAACGTTGCTAATTAATAAAATGTGATATTATGTTAAACTTATTTATTCCGATTATCCATTGTTGTTAATATTTATAAATATTTATTTATCATTGTCAAGACAGCTGCCAAATTAGCTCCTTTATAGCTACCTTGGTGGGAGTAAAATTTGTTAAGTTTGCACAGTTTATTTAATTAATGTTATGTATCTTGTCCTTATTTATGTTCTATTTATCGTTTTAGCCTCTATATGGGTTATGACCTCTCTATAGTCTTTCCCTTGTTACATTTATTGTTATCTAGTTTTAAGTAGTATTATTTAAATTACTTACTCACCTACTTGTGATTCCTATTTTTTTTTTTTTGTTATATAGAATGTAATCTTTATTTACCTAATTGACACCACCAAATACTAGCAGGTGCCAATTCTTTCTTGAGGGCGATGATAACCGCAGCGTTTTTTGCCCCTTATAAAAATGGAACTAAAAGAATTAAAATATCTTCAGTACTTTGATACTTATGACATTTTTCTCACATAGGTTTTTTGTATAATTTTTTATGAAAATAATTTTTCCTGAAGGCACTTTTCAAAATATTACTATTATTTTACTTCCAGGGCTGCATTCTAGCAAAGTCTTGTAGAAAGTATTTTGGTAAGTTAGTTTATAATGTAAGTGAGAAACCAATGGACAGACTTTATATTGATTATTTTGGTCCACTTGTAAGAAGTAAAATGCAGAACAACAATGTTTTAATAATTGAGGACCTTGCCGGACAAAGGGCACATAGTAAGATATTGTACTTTCGGGAAACGGCTCTTAAAGTTTATAGTTGTAAAGATATTTTGTAACACTTAAAGGATCCTGTGCTTAAAATTTATTGTACTGGAATATTTTATAAACTTTATTATAATGTTATTACTCTTGTATTTACTGAAAAGTACTAATTAGTAAAAATAAAATTTATAAGAGATGTTATGTGCCCTTTTTTAGCAATACATAGCCTATAACCTAAACTAATGGATAAATGCAGTGAAATATAAAAACAAGTTGATAAAGAACAAACTTTATTACATCACATAGCCAAAATCATAAAAATAAGGTTTTCAAGAATTTTCCTCAAAAATTTGCTCCAGCCATATTTCGTCATCTGCGGTCAAGTACTTCATCAAACTTCGGACATCAATGATTTTAGCTTCCGACACTTCAGGAAATGGCACTGTTGCAGGTTGAATTTCTCCTAATGTTTGTTTATTTACAGTGTTCATAAACTTGAAAGGAGAGTAGGTAGGAACAAAAGTGCTAGAACACACAACAGTTCCATCACTTTTGTATTTAATTATTACGTACTTCATGATTGTAAACTTCTGTTTTTTAGCCAACTTTTGAAAGTCTTCGAAGAAAGGCTGAAGGCTCTTATCCCAATCTTTTATGAGACTTCGATCCATTATTACTGTAAAAGGGCTAGGCTTCTGCCGAGCCTGAACCATAGCTTGCAGCCATGGCTTTGCAGTTCCGATGACCTCTCTCTTTTTGATATGAGACCTAACAAGACCAAAGTTCCGGTTACATTGTGAGAATGAATGGCCCCTAACTGGAAACAACTGTATAATTTCTACGTCAAACACTTTGCTGAACCACGAACAAAATTTAACCATTGTGGCGTTGCGGTTTTGTCCCCCAGCAGAGTCCGATAACAAAACAACAGTTTTTACTTCTGATTTTTCAATATATTTCTTAAGGCAATCGTACAGAAATGAAGCCAACTGTTCGAATTCTTAGATGCTTGTGATTCCATGAAACAGTAGAAGTAAGACTCGTCATCATTGAAAATGTGTACGTTAAATGCATATAACCATAAAAGCCTTTTGTAAAATTGGCTGTTCACATTAATTCTTGGCACTGGGTAGTTTTGAGCATAGTCAAATTCACATACCAAAAAAGAAGAATCAGTTTTTGCTTTTTCTATGAACTCATGTTTTAAAGCTAGTCTTCTTTTATATTTACGCTGATGAATCTGATAAGGTACTTTGATTGGATCATTAGGATTTCTTGACAGTTTTTCTCTGCATTCTGTACAATAATCGCACACATCACTTTTAGGTGACCTCATACCAAATTCATGGCCAAACTTAGATTTGAAACACTTAAAGTAGTGGGGGTAGCCCATTTTCAAGTTTTCATTTGTTTCAGACCTATAAAACTCTTGAAACAATGTGTAAAGAGTTTTAATATTGAGCTCCGGGTTGTCAAATTACTTTAGAGAGGTTTTATTGCCACTATAATGGCTTAGGCTATATGGAATTGATTCAAGGTGTGTCTTCATCAAATCAAAAACATTATGTTTCAATTTGTGTGGTCGATTAGTGTGATGACCTCTCCGTTCTGTAAAGTCCTGATCATTTAACACTTTTTGTTGGATTACTCTTATTCTTTTAGGACTTATTTGTAAAAGTTTTCTTAAGAAACCTTGACAGACTGATACCTTAAAACCACCAACGTTGATACTATAGGCTCAAATATTAATTCGGGCTTTTTTGGGTTGAATGGTGTGAGTTTGTTGATCAATCTTTTCTATACATTTAGAAATAAATGAGTCTTGCAACTCTTTACCTTGGTTGTAGAATGATGAAAATAATTCGTTCTGATGTTCTGCAGTAAAACTTTCAAAAACATTTCTTACTACAACACTCGGTAACATAAAAAAAAACTGCTTTCCACTTACAGTCTTTCCAGACCTACCGACATACTCTTTGCCTTTAAATCGTTTCACTTTAGCACTTTCACGTTTCAAATTTGTATTGTTACTGTATGGTTTACGTTTGCGTTTAACTTTCGGCTGATCCATTGCACTTAATAGCTCTAGTTTTTAAAAGGATTTAACTTATGAACAATGAACATAACCTCAATAATTCAACAAGCTAAAAATAGAAACAGCACTGATGTTAGATGTAATTGTTTTGGATTTTGTCAGCTGCACAGCTGCAAAAAAAATTCTCTCAGAAACCAAAGAATAGAGATTTTTTTTCAAACTTTCAGGGCACATTCTAAACAACATGGCGGGTCCAATAAAGCAATTGCCGGAAAAAGAGCACATACACCTATATGCCCTTTGTCCGGCATTGTCCACAATTATGGATGACCATAGCAAGTTTGTATGGTTGTATGCAGTCAAAGATGCCAAAGGTTCATCTGTAATTAAACTCCTGGACAATATTGTGTTTAAAAATTTTGGATATTGCAAATATTTAGTCTCTCACAATGCAACATGTTTTAAAAGTGTGGAAATCAAGAACTATTTGTTTAACAGGGGTATAGTGTATTAGTTTATTTCACCCTATGTGCCTAGGGCAAATAAATCAGAAAGACAGTTAAGAACCTTGAAACAAATGTTAAAAATTTATTTTTTTAAAAAACCAACAAAAATGGTATACAGAGTTGACTAGTATTCAGCAAGTAATTAATTGTAGTACGTATGTCTGAAGCAACAAAAATGAGTCCACATCAGTTAATGTTTGGTTTTCAACCTAATAATGCTTTGAGTAATCAATGGTCATTAAATGAACTTGCGTGTGAAAATGATGTAAACAATGAAAGGTTTGAACTAGCTATTAAAAATTTAAAAACGTCAATTAACGCCAATAAGAAGAGGAAACTATATAGTGATGAGAATGCAGATCCTTTTGCTGTTGGTAAGGAGGTATTTATAGAAACACATGAACAAAGCAAGAAGTGTGATAAGTTTCAGAGTAAATTAGCCATGAACTACATTGGGACCCTATAGGCTAATACACAAACTGAGTAAAGTATCCTACATAGCTTAAAGTGTGAAGAGTCCAAAAATGATAAAAAGGTCCATATTTCACAGTTGAAGTTAAAGAGGTAAAGTATTGGTAACAAAAGGTTGTGCTGTTGTGTTTTGTTTATGGTTGATTATAGATACCCGGAAGTCTGCCAAATAAATAAAAGAGGAAGATGATTTATTATGCATAATGAAGAAAGTATACAAATATTGGATTGTCAGGAAGTATAAATAATCCAATAATAAAGTATACTATAAAAGGAAGATGGATGAGATAATAAATGTTTAATGGGAAATGTAAATAAAATTATTATTATATAATGTGGACTTTGTGTATAGTGAAAATCAGAGTGAAGTTAATTAAAAGTTACATAAATTACTTGCAGTATGTGCACTAATCAATTTCAGGTAAATAAAAACCAACAATGCAAGGGAATATTATATTATTGGTGTACTTGGAAAAATGATGAAAGTGAAAAGAAACTGTTTTTAAACTTAAATCTTAAAAGAATAGTAAAAGTGTCTTGTAGCATGTAAGGTGACTGTTTTATAATAACAAATTCAGGATTATTGTAAAATGTGTTGGATAAATAAATGTTTGTAACGGACGTGAGGGGAAGACCTGAGTAGGGGAAGAGGCGGGTAATGGTGGGATAGCTCGCCAGTGGAGGGGAAGTGTAAGATAGCGGCCCAGTGATGTACTACTCTAGGAGGAAACGTTAGCCCAGTAGGAGCGTTGTATTAATACGCTAGAGGTTTTTCTTCGAAATCATAATTCGATAACGGCTTGACAGATATTAGGCCCATTCTACACGAGCCACAAAAACGCGACCGTTTGGTCGCGAGCGACACGCGTGTGTCACAGAACCACAGAGCTTTAATTGGGCATTCTATACGGGCAACTTTGCGGTCGCGTGTGGACGCGTTCGTTGGCATGCCGGCGTGTTGAACGCAAGAGGTTGCGTGAAAGTCGCGCGCCGGAGACCGGCGTGTCATTCTACATGTAGAAACTTGCAAGCGTTTGGCCGGCCGAGTTGATTTGTTCTTCACCAGTCCACGACTATTAGTCAAGATAATTGTTGTGCTTTGTGTCTTTTCAAACAAGATGTTTGACACTGAAAGATTTATTTGTGAAATCGAGGGCCAACCTCCCCTGTATGATATTAAAAGTAAGGAATATTCTAATAGGGATGTAAAAGCTAAGTGTTGGGTGAAAGTAGCAGAAGTAATGTTTGAAGATTGGACAGATTTTGATATGAAAACAAAGAATGAAAAAGGTAAGATTAAGTCTAAGTACACGGTGGTCCATTTAAGATGACCCACTACCTTATCTGGATATCTGTTGGAGTTACGACATTTTTTTAAAGCAAATGGTGATTGGGGATAACTAATTTTTGTATTATTCAATTTTTTTGTATCAAGGTGTTTTTTTAGGTTTGGCAACTATGAACTTTCTTATCCTAAATGAAACAACCCTGTATATTAGGAGGTATTTAGATTGTAATCTTAATTATAGTCATTTTTACATTCAAACTCTGTTTGAATTTCCTGCAGTTTTTGAGATATGAGCACCAGAAAAAGTGTCATATTATACAATTTGATAGCCTCTAGTATGTAAACTCTTTAAATTAGAGTGAAACGGTTTGCACTTTCCTGTCTTATTTTTTAATCCCATATCTAAAAATGTCAACTTTCGGTTTAAGCGGAATTTTATCGAGGGCGTGCCCGTTCCCGGTGTGTCTCGGCCTGCACCCTTACACACGATGCGCTGGTTAAAATACTTATGGAATCCGAAACCACCCCAAAACTAGGGCAAAGCGTTGTAACAAGAGATCAAAGTGATCTGGAGAAGAAACGACAGTTGTCTGACTCAGAATGTGAGCTCGATCAAAACAAGCAAAGAAAAATGGAAAAAGAACAAACCGACGATGAGATAAATATTCCTACTCCCTTATTTCTTGTGCTAAGTCATAAGGAAGATGGAAAAAACTTTGACTAAGGTGAGCCCGTTCCTTATCCACAAATCTTTAGTAGCCTGTGGAGGGCAACCTAAATCTATAAGGAAGCGGAGGAATGGAACTATCCTGGTGGAGGCTGCAAATTGCATCCAATCCAAGAAGTTCCTTAAAATGACGAGTTTTTTCGACCAGGTAGCGATTACTGTCCAGCCTCATGCCTCTCTGAACTCTTCCAAGGGAATCGTTTTCTGTCGAGACCTTAAGGACGGTTTTTGGTGGTAAATTTGGAATAAGTTTTTCTTGCAGCCATTTTTTGTAATTTTTAAAATTCATACAATCATGATAGTCACCTGACTTTTGGCCTGATTTGAACACCAACAATGCATTGTCGATAAATCCATTCTCATTTCCTGCATGAACAATTATTCCATATTCGCCCTTATAAATAGGTGTTAAGAGGCCTTTGTTGCTGCCATCTGACCATGAGTGGGGCTTTGTGTGCGAAGCGTGGACATAAGTCTCATCCGTATAAACAATTGGTCGGCCCTCTTCTCTGTAACGTTTTATAGCTCTAATAAAACGAACTCTGTTCTCTTTTTTTCGTGTTTTTCTATTAAAAGTTTTCTATTATCTGTAGATTTTCTCCATTTAAACTAAAGTTCCTTGACAACTTGTCTCAGAGTCCATATTCCTCCTCTAAACCCGATCTTTTCTTTTAATACCGGAAGAAGAGTTCTTAGAGTAGGTCGTTGACCGTCTATTCTGTTGAATTCATGAACAGTCCGCCGTATAACGGTCTTGTCAAAGTCGTCAACAGCTGTTTTTTTTAATTTTTCGACCATGTTTTTCTGGGAGTTGCGAAACAATTCTTTTTACACTTGTTTTAGAAATTCCTGTGGCCTCTGCTTCACGCTGTTGAACTTGTTTTAATAATATTGGCCCTTGTTCTGCTTCCCTTTTCATAAAAGTGTACAAGTTAAAAATTATTTCTCTAGTTTGGCTGTGTAAAATGTTACCACCGACCAACCTTGCTTTTTCTGTTGTCACCCACCTCGACACTATTCACAAATGTATAATAAAAATATTTACAAAGTATATAAAAATTGTAAAATACACACTTGTAACGGTACGTAACACGTTTTACTAAACTTACGGTACTTAAATACTATGAAATTGGCACTTCACGTATATATCACGAGAAATAATGTTTTTAGTAAGGCGCTTATGGCACGGTGTTTACTGCGAAAGAGATAGCAGCGAACTAAGCGTCTGCCGTCCCCACCACTGCAAATCCGGTTCTAACTGCTTTCTCTGCTCAAGGTCAGGGACCGCCTCGTTCCTCACGGTCTCTAAAATAATATTTATCCGTCAATAATGTAGAATATCTGGATAAAGCTTACCTAATTAAAAGATTTTTAGATTTACCTACCTTTTTCTTTTTATTTACAACTTCTTTTCCTTCAAAACTCTTGTCATCACGTTTTCTTTTTGTGGTTGAATTTCCTGTTGCCTTAAAAGTCAACTCTTCATTAGGCATAATTTCAGTGTTTTTACAGGTAAAGATTCTTTTGGAGGACATAGTGGCTTAGATAATTGTGGTATGCATTTAGATTCTGCTTCAAATTTTGACCAGACTTTAAATTGATCATAATTCATAGGAAAAACTGAATAGGGCTTTAGTGAATGCCTGGACAGTGATATGACTTTTGGCCACTGAGATGGTGCATAAATTAACTTGTAGGCCAAAATAATTCATTTGTATATTTTTTATATATCATTTAAAACGTTGGACCTAGAACGTTTTTGTTTACATCCATATTTTGGAACGAAATAAACACTATATTATTTTTATATTATTTATTTTACAATTAAAACACCAGTCTGGGCTAAAAATTAAGGATTATAAGCAAATTACTCAATATATCTGGTTGATTTTTCCTGAATGCTTATGTCTATTCAATGTCGTGCTCGTCCTCCCACGTGTTGATTTCGTTGGTTGTTGGCCAATCCATGAACTCCTCATAAAACTCTGAACTCTTCCGGGAGATATGGCATAAGCTTGTTCATGTCTTGAATTTTGACTTTTTTTGAGTGGCACTTTACCCAATGCATAACAAATTGTTTTTTGGAAAATCAATTCATTGGTTAGTAATTTGTGAAAGTTTGTAAGTCAGCTCCATCAAACCATCTATAAAGGGCCTACATACGATCACCCCCTGAGCCGTTCCATAGGTGAATTGCATTAGTGAACTGATTCCGAATGAGCTTTTATCTTTGGCAGGAACTCTTTTTCCTCTCATTTCTTCGACACACGTCTTTTTATAATTGGTTGGCCACCAGTGTTGAAAGTGAGGCGTCCCATGTCAAAACTCGTCTTCTCCATTCCAGCAAATTTTTCAGGAAACATAAAAAATGAATTTTTAAATAATGCCCTGGAATATCGTTATGACAACAACTCTAAAAATAAGAAAACATCGGCCAAAATCATGCAGTGTTGTGTAAATAAAGGATGCCTTGAATAAATTAAGCTATTTACGTTTAAAAAATGGAGAAGGCGAGTTGATATTTGGTATTGGTATTAGTATTGGTCGAAGGGGTTGCCGCCGTCTTCCCCCCAGTATTAGCTCCTCTTCAATGGCTTCAAAGGGGCCCGGGAGATCCGGCTCCAAAGTCAAGTAGGTGCGATTTGCTCTGGGGGGGGGGGGGGTGAATGCCCAAGGATCCGGAGACTGTGAACAATAAAGAAACCTTAGCACGTGGAAAAACTGTTATAGCGTATAAACATCAGAATCTGAATGTACCTACATCTGGTTTTTTATTTTCCACCAACGTCGTAGCATTGGAATCATAGACCTGAAAGTAACGAACAAATTATTTTATTAATGTCCCTAGCGCAAACAGTCACTCACACGCACAAGCACACTTTCATATATTTACCTCATCATCATCGTCAGCATCCTCACCGTCGTCCTCAGGCTCTGTTTCAGTCTCCACGAAAATAGGTGGCATTGGAGAGTCCTGAGTGTCAAGGTCCTTAATCTAAATGTACACTCCATTCAAAACCTTTTCAAGTAAAAACGTTATAATAATTACTAATAAATATTGTCAGAATTCGCAATTAATAAAAACATTTCAAGGAAAACATTATTAAATTACTAATAAACATTACCAACAGTCGAAATGAAATAAATAAAAAACCTTTCAAGGAAAGATAGTCTAGAAGATAATATTTAAGTATATTATTATTAATAAACATTACCAACAATCGAGAGACTTTCCGTGGAGGCGGCTCGTCGTCACCAGCAGCAGCAGCGAGGGAGTGTTGCCAACTTTGGGAGGCCGGCGTGTGCAGCAGAGGACCGCTACCAGGGCCGCGGACACGGCGGCGATGGCCCCCAAGGACAATGCCACTACATGAGTAAGGGCTATGTAATCCTGGATGTGTTTGAGCTATGGGAGTACGAGGTGGCACGGTACGAGACTGGAGGACTGTTTACCGACTTCATCAACAAATTTCTAAAAATTAAGCAAGTGGCATCGGGCTACCCCTCCTGGTGTCTCACTGAAGCCGGCCAGACCAGCAATATTTAAAATTACTTTGAGCACGAAGGCATTAGACTGGACCCGGCCAAAATTCAAAAGAACGGAGGCCTTCGCTCCTCAGCTAAATTGATGCTAAATTCATTTTGGGGTAAATTCGGCCAACGAGAGATTCGGGCTAAAAATTTAATAATCAGAGAACCAGACGCACTTTACTTACTATTAACAAGTCTGGGGATCCAGTTAAATACCATACAAGAAATTAATAACGAGGTTCTGCTCGTCAGCTGGCAGTACATAAATGAGTTCAGTGAGTCTCTCAGAACGGTAAACGCCGTACTAGCCGCCTATGTCTGTATGTGTACAAGGAAGGCACGCACAAAGTCCCCACAGGGGATTATTTGGGCGAAATGACAGACGAATTGTCCGACTACGGCCCGGGCTCGTATATAACAGAGTTTGTTTCCGGTGGTCCTAAAACGTATGCATATCTAGTGTGGTCCACTAACAAGAACGCTCTCGTTGAAGTTTGTAAAATTAAGGGGCTAACGCTAAATCTAAAAAACTAGCAAACAATTGAATTTTGAAACTCTAAAAGCACTAGTCCTGAGTAGTTCATCAGATGCAGCAGATATTGATAAAAACAGAATAAGGCGGACAAAAGACAAAAAACTTAGTTACTGTAGAAGAAGCAAAAGTTTTTAAAGTTACCGGACCTAAGCGTAAACTTGTAGGTAAGTATGAAAACCCTACCTTCGGGTACATTAAAAGATCTCACCAGTCAGAGTCGGTGTCGAAGCCCTCGAGCCACCCGACGTCAAATTCCTTCACCGAAACGACCCCCTCGCAAATAGTCCGGGGTCCCAGTGGTCCGACGGGTCCCTCCTCGTACTTAAATACGAAATTATGATGACGAGGTACCTTTCCAGACGCCTCCTCCTCCTCCGAGGGGGCAGGTGTTGATGAAGTGCTGTCATCATCATCATCATCTGAAACGAAACAAATGATAACCAACCTGTCCTTTAGAAGTTAAATATTGTATTTTTAGACTAACAAATTCAGTAATAATAATAATTCTTTAAAATAATATTACCTTCAGAGGGAATCGGTGGCGGAGACGGTGTCGGGGGCTGCGATGGTTGCGGAGACTCTGGGGGTGATAGTGGTGGGTGCTGAGGAGGAGGCGGAGTCGGTTGACGAGACGGCGGTGTCTCCAGAAGCGAACTACAAATGTTCATCACCAGTGCTAACATTTGTAACTGAATTGAATATTGAATGCAGTAAGACAATAGACAATTTATTGGCCATTAATAATTTTCAATAAAATTACAATAGGCTTCGTCAAATATTAAGGCTTAAATTACTAGCCTAATCTAAAGTTAAAAATCCTTATGAACGATCTCACAGCTAAAATATTCATTAATATTATAGAAAGGTCTATTTTTTAGCCAAGAATACAATTTATTATTAAAAACTTGACATGGTAAAGTTTGAACAGCATAAGGTAACAAATTGAACATTTTAATGCCTAAGGTTGTATGGTAATTCATGGTTTTACCTAATCTAGCTCTATCTACATTTAACTTATCTTTATTTCTTGTATTATAGTGATGAACATCATTTCTTTTCAAAAACCATGGGTAACTTTTTTCTTACATCTACTAATACCTCATAAATATACAGATTTATAACAGTTAAAACACCAATATTTACAAAACAAAGGTTTACAATGATCTAACACAGGTGCATCCGCTAAAATTCTCACAGCCTTCTTTTGGATTACTAGCACCTGATCAATGCCTGTACCATTACCCCAAATTATTAAACCATATCTAATAATACTTTAAAAAAATGCAAAGTAGGCCCCGTCCTGGGTATGACGTTAAAACTGCCTCTTCCCACCTAACCATTTCCTAATTCCTACCAAATCCCCCTCCAGGGTCTTTTAAGTACCCGTCCTCTGACCGTTCCAGTGCATGGCTCGCTGGGAGTGCTTAAGCCGGCACTAGATGCCCTATCTGGTGTCGGTGAGAGCTGATGTGAGCTTGTCTCTGCCGAGGCGTAAGTCATGTACTGGTTCAGAAGCCAGCCACTTCGGTCCTTGGTCAGGAAGTGTTCAGTAGGCAGGGGTGTCGGAGCCCCTGTTGCCACGTGCGAGTCCAAGTTGTGCGCGTATTCCCGACTTGGTAATCGATGGAAACCGGGCCTCGGGGAACTGAGGTAGGGTTGTCCCCCAAGCTACGGTCTGTGGGACACCCGAGGGCATGCCCGCTCCCGGTGAATCGGCCCGCACTACTAAACACGATGCGCTGGTGACCTTATCTATGGATATTACAACCACACCACCCTTAGGGCAAGAATTTGGAGAAAGAGATCCTAATGATCCAGAGAAAAAGCGACAGTTGTCAGATTCTGAAAATGAATCATATATAAAACAAAGGAAAGTGGAAGAAAAAGTAAGAGCTGAAAATATGAACGTTCCAACTCCACTATATCTAATCGTTAGTCACAAGGATGAGGGCAAAACTCTAACGAAGGTTAGTCCTTTCCTTATTAACAAAGCTTTTGTTTCCTCAGGCGGTCAACCTAAAGCTGTGAGCAAATTAAGGAATGGAACTATCTTGGTGGAGGCTGCGAACCACATCCAAGCCAAAAAATTCCTTCAGATGACGAGTTTTTTCGATCAGGTGGAAGTCGTCGTTCAACCGCACTCCTCACTGAACACCTCCAAGGGGATCGTCTTCTGCCGTGACCTGATGGAGTGTAGTGAGGAAGAAATCAAGGACGAGCTACAATGCGAAATGGTAACCGATGTGGTCAGGATGCTTCGGACGGAGAATGGGAGAAAGGTCCCTACTCCTGGTCTAATCCTGACCTTTGCATTTCCCCAACCGCCAAAAACTATTAAGGCTGGATATTTATCCCTGACTGTACGGCCTTACTTCAAAAATCCGCAACGGTGTTTCCGTTGCCAGAGATTCGGGCACTCTACTAAGACGTGCTCGGGCCCTGAGACATGTTCCCGTTGCGGCGATGAAGGCCACCAAGAAGACGGATGCAAGAACGACGTCAGATGCGTGAACTGCAAGGGTAAACACGCGGCGACCTCTAAGGAATGCAGAGTTTACTTAGAGGAAAAGGAAGTTTTGAAGATTGTTACTCTAGACAAACTTTCCTTCAATGAAGCCCGCAAAGAGTATAGGAGAAGAATCGCTCCAACCCCTAAAAAGGGAGTCTCGTACTCCGAAGCTGCTTCAGCCCCAGTCCAATCCACACAGTGCCCGTCATGTACCGCCTTGGAGGTTATGGTACTCAACTTAACAGAGCAGGTTGCTGCTTTGGTTAAGCAGCTTGCAGCCGGTACCGGACAACATCCGTTGGCATCCAGTAATCCTTCCCAAGCAGTCCACACGCCCCATATTAAGTCCAACACACAAACTCAAGCTCGCCCAACAGCTACTTCTACTTTCAGAGACAAGGTTCAACAAAATAAGAAACCCGCCTTGTCTTTGGAAGAGAGGAAAAAAACTCGCCGACAAATTAAAAAATAACATACAAACAAAATCAGAAACTAGATCTAAATTCCTAGTAAAAAAGACTAATCCATCCTCGTCCAGATCCTCACAATTATCGCTTGATGATGATATGGTTGAGGACCCTTTGGAGATGCAGACGGAGTTCCAAACTGTTCATGGTAACTTCCGTCCTGTGTCTAAGCAAAGAAAAAAAATTACGATGAATTAGCACAAAATAAAATATATAATATTAATATATGCTGTTACAATGGAATATTAATGGTTTGAGAAGCCACTTTGAAGACTTAAAATTACTTATAAATACAAGAAAACCTAAATTTATTTGCCTACAAGAGACAAAATTGTCTCCTCATACTCGATTCAAACAAAATGGTTATGACATCTTTCGCTTAGATCATCACCAACAAATTGCCTGTGGAGGTGTGGCTATTCTAGCAGATTCTTCTGTTAATGCTAGAGCCTTGAACATCGTCACAAACCTCCAGGCAGTAGCAGTTTCAATCGACGTTCCTTTTAAATTAACCATCTGCTCCATATATATTCCACCTTCCCCTTTTGATTTATCTCTTGATGATCTACGTGACCTGTACAGCCAACTCCCTTCTCCTTTCTTGATGGTTGGTGATTTCAATGCACACCATCGCTCTTGGGGTTCCAGCCATTCTGATCGGAGGGGTAACATGGTTGCGGGATTGTGGGATGAAGTGACAGCGGTCGTTCTCAATGACGAGTCGGCCACTTACATGTGCCCTAGGACTGGCATATGGTCGGCAATCGACCTGTCAATCTGCAGTCCGGTCGTGGCAACTCGAGTGCATTGGTCCGTACTTCCCGACCTGTCAGGGAGTGACCATGCGCCCATTGCCGTGGTTTTTCAATCCTTTCCGTCTTCAACAGGCAGGTGTCCCAGGTGGAAAATTAAGAGGGCTGACTGGATCGAGTACAAAAAGAACATGGTTTCTCAAACTAGTAATATCGAACTAAACGACATAAATACAGCCACTGAATTATTTACATGTAATATTATAACATCCGCAGAGCGGAGCATTCCAAAATCCTCAGGTTCACCAAACAAACGCCAGGTTTCTTGGTGGTCTGAAGAATGTTCGGCGGCTCTAAAGGAACGTCGAAAATGTTTAAGACAGTTCAACAGATCACCGAATGAAGAAAATTTAAGTAGGTACAGAAGAGCACGGGCAAAAGCAAGACAGGTTTTTAGACAGAGACGGCGGCAGTCCTGGTTGGACTACACAGATCTAATAAAACGAACAACTCCTGCATCTGATGTTTGGAGGAAGCTTCGATCTGTTTGCTGCAAGACCCCCCACCTTCTCTTATTGCTCTGAAAAATGGTACCGATGTGGTAACTGATCCCTTGACAGTTTCCAATTTACTCGGCTCACATTTTGCGGAAATTTCAAAAACGTCATCTTACAATAGGGAGTTTCAAAATTTCAAAACAAATACAGAAAGACATCCTCTAAATTTAAATATCAATAACAACTCTCCTTTAAACCTTCCCTTTACCATTGATGAACTTGATTCATCACTAAAGGCGACATCAAATTCTGCTCCAGGTCCCGATAACATACATTATGCTATGTTGCGGAACCTGACGGAGGATGGAAAACAAGATCTTCTGAAATTATATAATAGAATATATTTAGAAAACACATTCCCTAATTCTTGGCGTCGCTCACAACACATTATCGCTCTCCAAAAAACCCGGCCAAGATAGAACTTCTCCAGGAGCCTATAGACCAATTTCGCTTACTAGCAGTCTCTGCAAAGTATTCGAAAGGATGGTCAACAGACGTCTTGTTTGGTTTCTGGAGAAAAATAATCTTCTTTCACCCTCCCAGTGCGGATTCCGACAAGGCCGGTCTACTAGTGACCATCTACTTGCCTTGGAATCGGCAATCCTGAATTCCTTTATTGAAAGAAAACAGTTGATCGCGGTATTCTTCGACATTTCCAAGGCTTATGACAAAGCTTGGAGAAGGGGGATATTAAATGCTTTAATATCTTGGGGTGTAGGGGGCCACATGGTTTCTTTCATACAGGGCTTCTTGTCGGAAAGAACCATACAGGTCAAACTTGGGAACATCATTTCCGATTCCTTCACGCTGGAAAATGGTATTCCACAAGGTAGCGTTCTAAGTTGTACTCTGTTTGCCATTGCAATCAATAACATATCGTCCTGCGTTACCCCTCCTGTGCGCTGTTCTTTGTTTGTAGATGATTTCTCTATTTACATCTCTACAAAGAAGCTAGCGGTGGGGGAGAGAGCTTTACAGCTTACCATCAACAGGCTTGAGCAGTGGTGCGGAGTTACAGGTTTTTCTTTTTCGCCACCTAAAACAAAAGCCATCGTTTTCTCCAGAATGCGTACCGTTGAGCAGCCAACGCTCTCTTTGCTGGGTCAGAGAATTACTACTTGTGACAATATCAAATTCCTGGGTCTCACATTTGATACCCGGCTAACTTGGGTGCCTCACCTGAAAGACCTAAAAGATCGATGCGTGAAGCGCTTGAACATACTGAGAGCTTTAAGCGGAACAAAATGGGGGGCTGACAGGACATGCATGCTCAGGTTCTACAAAGCCACCATCCGTTCCTGTATAGATTATGGATGTCAAGCATATGGGTCCGCAAGACCCAGTGCCCTCAAAATGCTTGACCCAGTCCATAATTCTGCTTTAAGACTGGCCACTGGAGCTTTTCGATCTTCTCCTATTAATAGTCTTCTCGCAGAAACGGGAGAACCCCCTCTTTCGCATAGACGACAACAACTGTCCCTAAACTATGTTCACGCTCTTTCAGGGAAGCCAGAAAAACCCTGCGTTTGAAACCGGTCCTGCGAAATCCACTCTATAATTCTTTCCTAGCGAGACCAAATCTTCCTTCACCCTTAGGCGTTAGGGCCAAATCCTACGCTTATGAAATAGGCCTAAATGATTACCAGTTTAAATTCGTTCATCAATGTGATATCCCACCCTGGAGCGTCTCAATGCCAAAAATTATTTTAAATCTCTCTAAGTTTAAAAAAGTTTCCACTCCAGAAACAGTCTACCAACAAGAATTCCGTCAAATACTAGGCAGCCTCGCACCTTGCGATGTTGTCTATACTGACGGGTCAAAGGAACGTTGTAGAACTGGATGTGCTTTCGTCACTGGGGTTAGACGATACGGGTTTCGTCTCCCCAACGACTCTTCCATTTTCACGGCCGAATTAACAGCCATCCAAAAGGCCCTAAATATAACGTTTTCCTATGACTAAAAAATTGGTTATCTGCAGCGACTCCCTTAGTGATATACAAGCCATCAGCGACATGTTTTCAAAACACATCATCATCCGCGAAATATGGCACTCTTTGTCGTCCCTTCAGTCCAAAGGTGTTGCTGTCTTTCTTGTCTGGGTACCTGGCCACATTGGAATATCCGGAAACGAGCTGGCAGATAGAGGAGCCAAAGAAGCATTGGAACTCCATCCTTACACCGCACGGATAATTTCCTCCGACATTATTCCGGTAGTGAAGGGCAAACTGAAAGCCAAATGGAATACCGAGTGGCAGGCAGTCGTTAACAACAAGTTACGTCGTATTAAAGACTGCGTTGGACTCTGGGAGACAGCGAACCGCCCGAGTCGTCGTGAGGAGGTTGTGTTGTGTCGCCTGCGGCTAGGCCATACGCTTCTCACACATGGCTTCCTCATGAGTAGAGATGATCCTCCGGTCTGCGACACATGTGACACTGTTATTACAGTTGAACATATGCTTGTTGACTGCCCTCGCTACTCGGTACATAGGCGCAACTCGAATCTGCCAGCTTCGTTGAACGATATTCTCTGCGACGACGAGACGGCAACTCAAACACTTTTATGTTTTCTGAAAGCAACGTCGCTGATGAACAAAATATAGTATTGTGTTAAGTTTATCTATTCCGATTATCGGTTGTTGTTAATATTTATTAATTTATTATTTAATTTTTATTTATTATTATTATGACAGCTGCCAAATTAGCCCCTTTACAGCTACCTTGGTGGCAGTAAAATTTGTTAAGTTTTTACAGTTTATTTAATTAATGTTATGTACCTTGTACTTATTTTGTTCTATTTATATTTTTAGCCCCTATATGGATTAAGACCTCTTTACAGTCTTTCCCTTGTTACATGTATTGTTATCTAGTTCTAAGGTTATTTTAAATTATTTACTCAACTACTTGCTTTCATTCCTATTTATATTTTTTCTTATAGAATGTAATCTATGTTTGCCTAATTGACACCACCAAATACGAGTAGGTGCCAATTTTCTCTTGAGGGCGATGATAACCGCTGCGTTTTTCGCCCCTTATATATATAAAAAAAAAAAAAAAAAATGCAAAGTAGGCCATTTTTAATATACCTTTGTGATACTATTTTTTTTTAAATTACACAATAAGTAAATAACCCTAGATAATCTCTTGCATACATAATCAATGTGTTGTTTCCAAGATAGCCTGTTGTCCACTATTATCCCCAATAACTTAACAAAAACTTCAGATTCAAATATAGGCCTATTAATATTCTTAAGAGTTATTAACATTTGTTTTGTTTTTTCTGCGTTTAAATAGAGACCATTTACATTAAACCAGTTAAACAGTTTCATTCATTGTAGTCTCTACCAAGTTGTTTAAGTAAAGCAAATTTGTGTGACTATTTAACAAAGTGGTTATCATCAGCATATATAGTAGTAAAACTAGAGACATTAAAACTTAAATCATTAATAAATATAATAAACAAAACAGGACCCAACACAGATCCCTGTGGCACACCTATATTTATATCAGCCACTTGGGAATAAGCTCCATTAACCATAACAACCTGTTTGCGATTTGCAAGATAGGACCTTAACATGTTCAAATTCTTTGCACGAAAACCCATAGAATTCCAATTTGTTCACCAGTATATCAGGTCTAACAGAATCAAATGCTTTGCTCAGATCACAAAGTGTGATCTGAGCCCAACAATTATTTTCCAAAGCTAAGAGAACATTATTTACAAGAGTATTTACAGCTTTAACCGTTGAACAATCAGTGTGGTAACCAAATTGACTAGAACTAAATAATTTGAGATTTTCAAAATGAATACATATTTGATGTTTAAGTAATTTCTCAATTACCTTAGACAAGACTGGTACACATGAGATAGGCCTATAATTATTCGGACAATCAAGTGAGCCATTTTTTATACACAGGTACAACTTTTGAAAATTTTAAACATGTTGGAAAAAATCCCTTCCAATACACAACAATTAATAGAATATGTCAAAGGCTCAATTATATAATCAATAACAGCTTTAATTAAAATACTACTTAATCCATACACATCTTTAGAATGGGAATTTTTTAGAGATAAAACAATTTTACGAACATCATCTACAGTGACAGGACAAAAAACACACTCCTCAAATGGAGGCAATAACTTATTAAGACATTGATTTGCACTATTCACAGAACTTTTCACTTTGGCACTGACCTCTTCAATAGCTGTCACACAGTGTGAGTTGAATTCATCAGGCAGAATATTACTGGACCGACTGCGTAGGGTTTCCTTCCCCGATGCCTTGTTAATGATTGTCCATGCTGCTCTACATTTATTGACTGAATTTTCTATGTAATCTTCATTACTCTGTCTCTTTGCTTCTTTAATAGCCAGTCTATAGCGCCTTCTAAGAGTTCTCAGCAAGTTGAGTAAATTATCATTATTCGTTCTATTATAAATGTCATGACAACACAAAATTTGCTTTTTCATGTTCTCTAGCTCTGGGGTATACCAATTTAAATTTTGCTTTTTAGTTCTATTATTAGGTTTATTAATCTTTATCTCTTGCATTGGATGGCATTGGTTAAAAATTTCTAAAAATGTATTATAAAACAAATCAAAAGTTTCTTCTGCTGTTATGTTACAATTCTGAGGAGCAATAAAATTCCAGTCTACCTTACTTAAACAGTATTTTAAACCCCTCCAGGTTCACAGTTGTATACCTTCATGCAAATTGAATCGAAGGTCTACTTGAATTTATTTTACCGGGGCCATCAGTCTTCTTATTGATAGGCCTATTCTCCGCCAACCAAACCATAATTTGAATAGCCTTATGATCTGACAACAAAGGTTCAAAAATATGCAGCTCGTAATTTTTAGGGCAGAGGTCAGTAATAACATTGTCCAAACAGGCTTCTCCACGAGTAGGCAAATTATTTACACAAAACAAATTATATTGCCGGAGACAGTTCAAAAAGTCATTTACACTAGGTTTTGAGGTGTTTCGGATATCAAAGTCAGCATTAATATCTCCACAAATTATTACTTTACATTTAGGCCTAAGTCTGATTAAAAATCTCAGAAGTTGATCTAACTTGTCCAGAAAGACATTTACTTTACCTTCAGGGGAACGGTACAGAGAAATAATAATGACATTTAATTCAATCAGCCTGATAGCACACACCCTCAAAATGTAATTCTTCACAAAATTTATTTACGTTCAATTTCTCAGTGACAAATTTATTAGATAAAAGTATACTTACTCCTCCTCTTATATGTGTCACACGGCAGTATGCACTACCAACCAAATAGTCATCGGGTACATTATAAGTCACTTCATTATCCCGTAACCAATGTTCACTGAGGCACACAATATTAAAATTATCAGATTTTAAAATCTCTTCAAGCTGTTCAACTTTTTTATGCAAACCTTGAATATTAATATAAAATATTTTTAAGTTAGGCAAGTTCAAACATTCCAAATCAGTCATGTTGACCATGTCCGGGCTTAGGCCTATGTCCTTTCTAATGGTATCATTAGCTGCTCGTTTAAAGATTCAGCCTGTGTCCGCCTCTTGGTTAGAAACTTAGTAACATAAATATTTTTAGGCCAAAAACTTGAATGATAGATTTCATTATAGAGGCTACTTGGTACTCCAACTTTAAATGAACTATATTCTTGAGGAAACTTTGAAGTTAATTTTTCCACAATATAGTCAGCTTCCTTCTTATCTTTAATATATTTCTCTAAGTCTTTAGATTCAATATGTGGACGTAGCCTAGATACAAATAGAAAAAGTTTCTTCTCTGCTACGGATAAATTATCATCGGCCGCTGTGCCAGTGATACATTTTTTTTACCATTAGACCCATTTCTAGTTTTATCTGATATAGTTTGGCCTCTGCTGCCTGAATTAGGTTTAACCTGAATAGACCCAGTAACATTTGTACTAGGCCTAGACCTCCTGTTTGACCTACTGTTAACTTCTAGCCACTCACCATCTTCCTCCTTATAAGCTAACGCAGAGCTTAACTTAGGTGTACTAGTTAAATCAACTAGCCCATCAGTAAATTGTATTCTTTTATTATAATTACAATTCAAACTATGCCCAACTGCATCAGTCCTAGGTTTAGCTATGGATACAGGCTGACTATGTTTTCCAGGAACTAGGCATAGTTCAGATAAGTCTTTACTTACCAAATTGCCACTAGTTAAATTATTCTTTAATTTATTTGCATAAGAGTCCTTATTGTCCAAATTTAATACAATATCCGTGATGGCTTCCGATTGGTTTTTAATAGCTGCTTTAAGCATCTCATTTTCATTAGTCAATCTACCAAGCTCAGAAGTTATAGCCTTCTGATTGTTTGTAATACTTAAAATTTCATCGGTTAATATTCGAATTTGACTTGAACAAGTCAAACTTTCGTCATTAGTACTATGGTGATTAACCTCCAAAGCAGCTTCACTATTGATTGTACAAGTTGCTGACTCCATAACCTCTCGGCACTTTTGGCATACGAACACTGCTTTGCCTAATAACTTCAAGAAGAGTGTAAATTCTTCGTCGGATATATCAACACAAGCTATATGGTACCACGATTTACAAACTCCATAACAAAAATATAGATTTATTTCTTTTTGTAACGTTTTTAGAGCACGAACGACACTTCGTTTGATTTTTACCGCCGGCCATCTTGTATCAAGGTAAGCCGTGCAGGAGCGCGGTATCTAGTGGAAGGGGAGAGTCACGTGGAACGCATGGAGAGAGAGATAGAGAGAGAGAGAGAGTTTCCCCCCCTCTCTCACTCTCTCAGTAGCAGAAATGGCTCAGATACCTACACTTGTAGACTTGTGTGCTGCGAGGTATTGTGAGATCTATGATACAAAACGTACTTTGATTGATAAATCAATACATTTACCGAGACGTATTTTTGACCAATTATTAAAGGTGCACGTGGTACATCATGTTTTTTGAATTCATCTATTTTGACTCAGAAAGGAAATTGGGCCCATATGAAAAACAAATTCCTGTGTTGCGTATGCAAAAAGTGGCTGTATTCAGTAACCATTACTTTCCTGACCCGAACAATTCATGCCAATGTGATAACACACTCGCACTATCAAAAGGACATTCCGTTTCAACACATGGCAGTTGACAGCATAATTGTTGAATGTAGACAATTACAATGTTGACAGCATAATGCCGATTTCCTGTAGCACAACCAGGCATTCACTAGGTACACATTTAAGAGACGAAAGAATACTCTAAGGTACTACTTCTTAGATTTGATGCCATGATGGTAATGTGCTATCATTCTGTCCGCCATGTCAACTCCTCCCATAAAGGTGTTGTACTCGGATATAGCATGAGGACGAGTGATCGTTATAACTTCTTTGTTTTCCTGTCATAACGTTTCGCAGTTTCTGGGATTGCTCCAGCATAAGTAAAGGCAATATGAACTTCCATGTTATCCAACCACCTAACAACAGTTATATTGTCACTTGATGTGGTTATTGAGGAATTGTCTCGTTTTAGTAATTTGCCTGATACTAACGTCTTTGCAAAATTCTTGGTCCGGTTAAGCCTCTTTGTACCCAATACATATATTCCCTTTTCTGTTAACTGTCTCAGCAGAGGTAGTATCACAAATTAATTAACCATAAAATGGTTTTATGGTTTTTGTTATTGATGTCGTGGCACAATCTTACAACCATGTCTGCAACTGGTTTTAAGGTTGTAACAGCATGTTTCTTTCTTCCGTAGAGCTCAAAGCAATGAGCATAGCCATTTCTGCTTGCCCCTTACCCATTTTTTTTAAGAGCTGACAACGAGGACCAGTTCATTTAAAACCTCGGGTAATGAACAATCATGATTTATGTTCGTTACCAAAAATATCGTTAGCTCTTTAGTTGTGAGTTTGAAGTGTCCTTTACTATGTTGAGGAGCAAAGCTATTTTTTCGATAAGCCCATCATTGAAGAGGTGTTGAAAAACTCATAAGGAGTTGCACTAGTTATATTTACAACCTGCTGTCCGAGAAAGGAGGAAGCACAATTTTTATCCTCTACCACAAATTGGTTGTCCTTACCAGCTTCCCAAGTAACATCAGCAAGTGGAATAGGTCCATCATTCTCAATGATTTCATCAGGGGGAGGTAAGCGTAGCATAGGTGCTGCCACTGGTTGAGGTACTGAAGCCGGCCCCGGTTGATCATAAAAATTAGCTAGCCCATCATTTTCAGGAACATTTTGTAAAAACCGGGTAAATTTGAGGAAGATCTTTTGGTATTTCAATACCTTCTAAAATAGTCTGTTGGGCAACATCAACTTCAAATAGTTCGTCCTGATAAACTACACTCCTCATCCTCTGACCCAGATGGAATAACATTCTCAAGTAATTCCAAGTATTCGGCAATATCACTATCATCCAAGACAGAAGTATAAATTTTTTACAGAAGTAAATGACAAAACCTGGGCATTAGATGGACATGGTTGGTTGGCATAATATGATGTGCTGGGTTGAGATTCTTGGTGATGCTGAGACTCTTCCGTTTCCCTAATGGTGGCATCATCTCTAGGCCTACCTTCTTCGACCTCACATTGGCCCACTTCTACAATAGAGCTATTCAATAGACGGTCGGTTACTGAAGAACATAGAAAGTCTTCTTCAGTAAATATATTTTTATTGCATTCCCATATTCCAGTAGAGCGAAATCCTGCCTGTATGTTTGATGGTGTTGCCGCTTTTGGCAATGCTGTTCTCACTATAGTTGGGATGTCATAAATAGAGACTGTGTTTCCAGGATGACATTTCATTCACCCACACATAGCATCGTTGAATAATTTCTTAAATGGACCAAAAACAGAGACGTTGAGTGGTTGAAGTCTGTTTGTTGTGTGGGGAGGAAACGACAGCAGAGTAATGCCATTCTCTTTGCAATAGTCAAGAACGTCTATATGCAGATGAGCACTATGGTTGTCGGACAACACCAATACTGGTGATTCTTTTGAGCAACTAACCTTTTTGACAAAATGTTTCATGTAAAACAAAAAGTCAGGGCCTGTAATCCAACCGCTTGGATTAGCAGTGCCACAGCAACCTACTGGTCCATCACGTACAAAATGATCCTTGTAAAACTTTCTAGGGAATACAAACATTGGAGGAACTGAATTGTCCTCTGCATTTACAGCTAGAACCATAGTCACATTAGTCCCTCTCTCGGCTGAAGTCATACCTCCAACTCTTTCCTCGCCTTTCTGTGCGATAATTTTCACCGGTATTTGAACAGTTCCAGTCCCTGTCTCGTCAATATTCCAAATGTCATTAGCTGTAAATTTGTTTTGATTCAACACTAACTGCAGGTTTTGAAAAAACAGATCGACATTATGTTTGTTGAAGCTTGTACTACGACCTAAGCTGGTGGCCTCAGGAACTCGAATGGAAACATTTTCGTTGCGCTGCTTAAACTTTGTAAACCAATCATTACTGGCTTGCCTATTAGCAACCCAATTCTCAGGGACAGCAACTTTGTTGGCAATAGCAAATTCAAAAGCTATATTTCTCAATTCTTTTGGGCTGATACCATAAAATATTTTCGCTGCCTGAAAAGCATAATCAGAGAGTTGTTTTTCTTGTTCAGCCGAAAATATCAGTCTAGGTTTTTTGTACCCCATATTAACACATTTATCTAGGTTACTCTCTTGTTTCTTAATAAACCTAAGTAATGACATTCGGTTAACACAATGTTTTTCAGCTGCTTGTCTTAAGCTGTATGTTCCAGATTTTACATCTAACGACGCTGACTCGTAGATCTTTATATCACACTGACCACGGGTTGTTTTCCTTTTGTAATTTATCACCATTATCTGCAATCTGCAACAAACCCAATAAAAACACGCATTATTATACATTGGGGCATGTTGTGACATGTGATTTGTACAATATATGTTATGATATATATATATACAGCATATCATATATATATATATATATATATATATATATATATATATATATGTTTTGTGTATGATATGCTTCTTTCAGTTAAAAAAATTAACTAGTAAAAACAGAAAACGTAACCCATGGATAATTGAGGAATTGATAAACTTAGTGAATAGGAAGAAACTACTTGTATAAATTGTATATTACTAACAAAATGAATATAAATTTAAAATCCCAGTATCATGAGATGTCCAAACTAGTAAACAGTACAATAAAAAAATGTTAACTAAACTCCTATTCATCGTTAATAGAAAATAATTATGGAAACACTAGATATTACTGGAAAATTGTGAAAAATATAATGAAAAAAGATACAGTGAAATTTACTAATATACAGTGTAATGGTAAAGATGTAGAGGTGGCAGGCAATGAGGTTTTTGTTGCTAATTGTTTTAATGATTTTTTTGTTAATGTGACATCAAAGCTAAATCAAGATGCATTTGGCTATGATTTATTTTAAACGACTTTCACAATAGTTCGGCTGTATTTGAAAATTTTTTGGTAACATAAAACTTAGTTCTTGAGGTTGAAATGAAATATGCCTTTATTCGAGAGGCGGAGTTAGGGCTATTTAGCTCTCTCTACCACTCAACCTCACATAATATACACATATATATATATATATATATATATATATATATATATATATATATATCGCTACCCCAGAGCAACAGTGGGACATGTACCGAACACCCTACTTTCGGGAATCAGCGATCAAAGTTTTTCATGTTAGATGATAGCAGTTTACTTCTTAAACATTTGCCTAATTGAAACTAAAAAAATTACCAAAGTGTCATCTGATACATCTTTAAACAATTTTGCAACAGTTACTTGTAATTAGTAACTCAATTAAAGACATAAAAAATATAAAATAAGACCTGGCACGGATGTCCCACTGTAGCACTAATAAATCATACTTTTCCAAATCCATGTCTCAAGTATAATCTTTACACTATTATTTAGAACAATTAATTTTAATGATAATAAATAATGATGAAATAAAACAATGTTTTTTAATATTTTTTTATTTACATTTTTAGAACCTTTGTACATACAACTTTAAAAAAGTATTAAATTTATCAAAAGAACATTGTTTTAATCATCTTCATCACTGCTATTCTGGGCTATTGAAATGACCTTCTTTGAGCTTTGTAAATTACAATAAAATTGGTGATGTGCTTTAGGAATTAAGTTTGCTGAACACAATGATAATAGATCCTTTTTCTTATTATCTGAAATATGAGGTGCTTCGGTATAAGCTTTCTTCAAAACTAACTCCTTTGCACTCTTTCTAGATTTTTTTCTTGTGTCAATTTCTTTGAAATGTTCGTCTTTATAAGATGTCTTGTAAAACAATGAATATTCATTTTCTTTTCTAACTTCTACTACCTTTACATCGTTCCATGTACATTTCTCATCATCTTTGTTTACAGAAAAATTTTTGGCTATGTCTTCAGAAAGCTTCTTCCAATCGTAGAAGTCTAGAGTTTCCATTTCTTTTACATTATACGGTTCCCCTGACTTTTTGGAGGTCCTAATAAGCATGGATATTTCACTAGGAATAAAAATTGGACCACTTTTCAAAATTCTTTGTTTTTCTCTTTCAATGCAGGAATGAATACTGTCTGCTTCATTTTCCGTATGACCGACTATTAGATATTTATGTGTAATACTTTCAATATGCATGGTTTTAATGCAAAATAGGTACATAGCAAAGACATACTTGTTCTTATTTTGTGATACAGTGTTATCACTGTAAAATATTAAATTCTTCTTGTCCTTACAGTGTTCCTTAATAAATTCATAAACGCAGCTTGCAATTTCTACACCACCTCGGTTTGCAATACCTTCGTGCCATAAATAACAATAACCTTTTCTTTGTGAAGTATCCTTATTAGAAATGTCAGCTATTGTAAAATTGTAAGCATTCAATTTAGACTTGTAATAAAATAGTGATGCTTTACCCTGTGGCAATTGGAAGACTGCCTCTAAATCGTACACTGCTAACATCAGGTTTTTGTCACTAGCACATTTTTCCTTATCCTTTTCTTTCTCCATTCTGGAAAGTGAAACTTCTTCTCTGTGCTTTTTCAGATGATCTTCCTTTTCTATTTTTTCTTCATCGTTCAAGAGTTTGTACTCCTCGCATTTTACACATAAATCCTTCTTTGGCTTAAAAAAACTTATATTAAACTTGGTATTAAAAATTGATTCATACAAATGTTTTTTTACGTAGTTCAAACCTTTAGTCTTGTTTTCTTCTTCATACATCCTATACATCATTGATAAGTTTAACCCACCTTCCAAGTACTCCTTATTAGTTCTTGCCCTACAGTAATGGGATTCAATCCGTGGGAAATTATTTATGTGTTCCATTACTGAATTTACTAATGTATCTTCAGTTTTCTTCTGTTTCCCATGCTTTCCTCTTAAGTCTCCTCCTGTAAAACCATTAACATCACTCTTTTTCATGACAGTAGATATAAAATTGTTAGAAATAGCAAATGTAGATTTAAACATTAATTTACAAACTCGCTCTCTTCTACCATCTATCTCAAGATAAAACGATGCATTGCGTTTACGACCTGTACGTGGTCGCTCATTATTGTTACCGGAAAAAGAAATGAGTTTTGATATGTAATCTCTTTTTCTAGTAATGTCACACAGATTGTAAAATTTATCAAAGATTGTCTTTCTACATGCATTTGAAAATTTCAAATTACACTTTAAAATGCATTTGTTAGTACATGATACGCCTAAAACCTTAGGTCCATGATCTTTACCAAGTCTCGATACATACGCCAAACCAGAATTAACTTTCTTTTTCTTTATATTTCGTGACCAGTTTTCCACGTTCCTTAAACGCTTTCTGGTTAACTTTTTATTTAGGCCTATCGTGTTTTCCCTTAGATTTTCATCTGACTGCACGTTAGGTAAATCTTGCTGGAGGGTTCCATTAATTGCACTACTGTCAAATTCTGAGCTTGGTACATATTCTGGATCTCTGTCACTGTCATAAAAAAGATCATCGACTAAATTTAAATCATCCAGGTTTTCATCATTTTGGTAATCTAATTCATTGTCTACTTGCAATGGTTGTAAAACTGTTAAGTCTGTACTTCTCAAACTGTATTCAGGATCATTTTTACTGGGGCAGGTTATTTGTTCAGTAGGTGTTGATTGATCAACGGAGCTGTTGCTTAGAATAAATTCATCTAGTTCTGCTAATCCGAGCACATTGTCTCCTTGTATGGATACTATAGTATTGCCTGGTTGCTTATCTATACACTGCACAGCACATTTACCAGGTATTTCAGGCATTGTCTCACTTTGCTCAAAAGTCTCCATAACGATAGAATCACCACCATCCAGTGCTCCTGGTATAATTTCATCATCTGAAACATAAAATGGAATTAGGTCCTTTTAAACGTAACTGAATAAAATATCATTAAATTATCAAACCTGCTTAATTCAATTGTAGTTGTCGTTAACAGTTACACAATAGGTTACAGAAATTATTTTAATTTGTAATGAAAAGTATAATCCGCCTGAAACTAGTTTAAAATAAGTTGTAACTGTGGGACTTGGTTAAGCTGATAGCGTAGGTCTTCAATAATTTTAGCTAATACTTTTTACAAGTATAACGGGAACTGTATAGTGAGCGTTCTTAATAGGATTTATCAAAATAATCGATTATCTAGATTAATTGCGAGTCTCATAATATAAGGTTTAGGCCTAACATTCTGCACAGTTATTCTTAGCATACATCTCTAATTCCTTTTCACAGTCACCATCACCGGGATGAAGGTCGTTAAATTATATCCAATATCCTATTCTTCTAGATAGATAGCCATGATGTGTAGGAGAGGGATATTTGATAGTATCCTATTTAAGGCGTACTATAGCTAAGGTCATCAATACTTAAATAATGCAGTGTAAATAATCAAATTCCCAATATTTTAAGCCTAGATCAGCTACCATATTTTGTTTTTATGCGTGTGTAGCCGATCTAACACATTCTTAATTCTAAATTAAAATCTAAATAAAGTTATATTATTTTAGGTTATGTATCAGCTATAAGTAAAAGGTCAAAGCACTTACCTTTCACAAGTCTGACTTTTGTTTCTTCAATATCAGCCAACTTTTTGGAATTATTAATTATTTTTAATGTTCTGGAAGAAAACATTGCACAAATTGTGCTAAGAAAACACTTTTATCATAAGAATAAACTAAACAGTATGAACTTAACCTTATCTCAACACCAAAACAGCTGGTGTAATATTGGGACAACTTCAGTACACTGAAGACAGAAACAAAGGAATAAAAGAGCAACACTGGGATAACTCAGATATCCCACTGTTTCACTATAATATAATGGAAAAACAACTAAGTGTTACACCAGGATATCTTTTATATTGCTTTAATTGTTAGATATCTTGGGAAACCCACTGTAGCACTGAAATCTACATCTCCAATAGAATCAAAACCTATCATAACCTCAAAACACTAAAAATCTCAGATGTCCCACTGTTGCACTGAGGTAGCGATATATATACATATTTACATTTAATGACCTTAAAACTATAACAAATTACATTTTAAATTAAAATTTAAAATTAACTAAAATATATACTACTATGTAATAATTAAAAATCAAATTTATCAGCTTAATATGTAGAAAAAATTCAAACAAAGATAAATTAACACTTAAATTAACAATGTACTTTTTAAAGAATTTCTTGTTATTGCTACATTCATTCTTTCAAACACACAGCCTGACCACAAGCACGCCACGAGCACCGCCACCCGTCACCCTACAGACCGCCCAGCAACAAGTCCCTGACCCCCGCCTCAAAACGAGCTCGACCTTCTATAATACGGATATTATCAGGAAGAGAGTTCCAGAAAATTAAAAATAAAAAAACAGGTTGTTATTAAAATGTAAAATAAAAGAAGCTGTTGTATTGATAGCATGGACATTGTAACAGTAAAGAACAATATTGATATTTCTTTACCAATTCTGCATCACATTTTTTCTAAGTAACTTGCTCAAAATGTTTTTCCTGATACATTTAAAATAGCTTGTGTTATACCAACCTTCAAACATGTAAGCACAACCGAATTTTCATAATATCGCCCTATATCCCTCATCAATACTCTAGTTAAAATATTTGAAACCTTAATTAAGAATCAGCTTTTGGATTACTTGGTGTCCAGGTCTATATTTTCTCCATATCAGTTTGGATTTTTTCCAAATAAGGGGACTGACTTGGCCATACAAAACCAAGTTCAGTGCATAGCAGAATCTGTTGACAAGAATGAATTCACTGCAGCTGTCTACCTTGATTTTCAGAATGGTTTTTACCTGGTCGAGATAAAAGGTTTGAAACCTATGGCATAGCTGGAAATGCATTGGCTTGGTTAAATTCTTTTTACAGAAAAAGAAAGCAACTTGTAAAAGTGAACAAATATGTTAGCAATACGTTAGAGTTGAGGCACGGAGTGGCTCAGGGCAGTGTTATAGGACCAATAATGCTTAATTTATTCATAAATGAGCTGCTGAAAATTTAATTAAACTCAAAGATTTTTACTTATGCAGATGACACTGCAGTGGTATGCTCTGCATACCATAAAAGTAGGTTAAGATATCTAATTTAAAATGATCTTGAAAAGCTTTCGCAATGGTTGTCAAACAACAAACTCCTAATAAATGTTAATAAATAAAAATGTATACTCTTTTTTTATAAAAATATGTCTTGTGGATCTCTGCAAAAAGAAAATAAGTTTTATTGTCATAATCACCTATGTATCTATGGTTGCAACTGTGATGTAATAGAAATAGTGGATGTAGCGTTTTTAAAGCTACATTGATTTATTTTTTTTTATTAAAACTTAAATTAAATGAAACTTTTGGGATCGAAATATTGGGATTTAATTTTAGATTAGATTGTGAAAAGTCAGGGTAAAAACGAACATGTAATCCTTTGGCAAGTTAGTACTGGTAGTTTTAAATTGTTAGGAAGGCAGGTTGACTACCTTGAATTGTTAAGAATTGTCTTGTTGTGACTATTGTTCTCCTTGTTTGATACAGCTGGACTAATAAGAGAACACTGCGGATGTCCTGTAAAGTTGATTGGAAAGGGAAGTATTTAAGCGCCCGCTCATAATTTTCGCCCTTCTTTTGGTCATTTTAGTGAGTTAAGTTGTATTACAGTGCGCCGTGTTTCTTTTTTATCCGCGAGGGATTTTGAGGTTAGCACCAAATTTATTGTACGTCTTATTGAAATAGTCTTCCTGATCTGATATTAAATTAATTTTGTTGTCTTTTTATAGGAAAAAATTAAATTCATGGAAACTACAGAGCAATCTGCATAATTAATTCTCGATGAACAATAGAGCATAATAAAATCATACAAGTTACAGTTGATTCAATCTTGCAAGAAAGTTGAATTAAAATTGAACTTTGATAACTTTAATTGAAACATGGAAAATTTGAAAGTTGGAAAATTAGTAATTTATTAATATTTAGCTGGAACTGTTTTATTGTGAATTATTAATTGGAAATTAATTGAACATTAATAATTGTTTGAGAGTTGTAATCTGAATTGCAGAGACTTGAAAGTTAAGGTTCAACTAGTGTAAAGGGAAGTTTAAATTTTTATTTTTTGAATTGTGAGTGTACTTAGAAGTGAACATTTTTATTTTAGTTATTTCCAAGTGGTATTAGATTTTTATTTTAAAACTTTATTATTTTATTTTAGTAGAGAGTTCTGATTTTTAGTTTGATATATTTGATTAAGGGTGCGCTCTACCACAGGCCAGAAATCGATGTTTCAAAAATCCGCTTGGAGCGCTGGCAAAATCGGTTGTAGGGAGGACAATGAGTAGTTGCTGTGGAAGGGATCGGAACTTACCGAGCGCCTCCGACATTTGCCGAGCGGGGGACCCAAACCAGGTGCTCGACGTCCGACTCACACACGCGCTGGAGCAAACAACTTCGTTTTTAACAGGGATGGGGTAGTAGGCCTTTCACTCTTCAGCCACTTTACCCACGCCACATGCGAATAAAGCAGACTATGCTTTATTCACATTAGTCTGCCCCTATATGCTGACAGTAAATGGACACAAAGATACACATGAAAACTATCGCTAAACATATCTAAAATATTGTAGTATAATTTAGGTAAAACATAAGTAAAATATTATAGAAAAAATCAGACTGGGAGTGGCTTCCTTCAAATATTACATGTGAATAACATTACATGACACTTTCACTTTTATTACAGTACATGTTTTAGATTTGTTAAGACTGCGATGTACCACAGGCCAGAGATCACAGTATCGGGTCTACAGAGCATCTCAGTTATTTGCCGAAAGAAAATGCGTTCGGTGGCGTACGGCTTGTAACAACGCACTCGCGCCACGTAATGTGGAGATCGGCTAAATCAGTATGAAACTGTAACCGGTACTTTTCCTACCGTTACTCGTTGGTACAACATACTTTTATTATTATGCAAAAAAACGTTTTAGTAAAATAAATTTTTGTTAATTTAAATTCTGTCTACTGAAATATTTGAAAACGAACAGAAACGTAATCATTCCAGTGATATTGTCAGGTAAGAGTGTCTACCAATCTGTTATACGTGGAAAAACTGGGCAAGGCAGGAATTGTTATGAAAACCATAGAAAATTTAAATAATTTTAATTTTATCAACAAAACTAACATAATTTTATTACTTCTTTGATACATAATGTAAACCCACACATTTTATTGTAAATATAATCATTCTTTCATTTTTTTAGAATTATCAGATCACATAAGATTTTTAAGACTAACTAACCACGCAAGAAAGAAGCAACAGTATATTAAAAAATTACATATTTTATGAGCTCAGTTCATATATTTACGACTTAATACACACAGCTACATGTCACTCTCTGTGCGTCTGCCAAATTAGAATGTAATTATAACTTTGTAACAACAATAAACTTTACAGAATTGAACAATAGTAACATACCAAAATTCAGCAACAAAAAACAAAGTCACAACAAGACATTAAAATTACAATCAAGTAAAATATCACAAGATCTACATGAGAGAAATTACAGTTTTTACTTAGCAAATTGTATAGGATAAAAATTTACCTGAGTATATTACACTGAGTATATAGTCTAACTCCAAAAATTAGGTCTAAAATGAATTATTTTCAGTTTTTCTAAAAAAACCGTGTTTTTGTACGTAAATCTGTAATGGAGTTCAATGCGCATTTCCATCACAAAACCCGTAAATAAAGTGCATATCAGCGTATTCTCCAGTAGTGAACTCCATGGCAGCCTACACTTGACTAAATTGAGCAGAAAAATAGTTTATTGGAGGTAGAAGTAATTCATGCGGACACTGGTCTTACAAAACAAGATAAGGAATGAATGTACAATACTGGTGAAAGTGATAAGATAAGGAATTCAAACATTGATAAAGGATGTGACCATTAATCCGTAACTAGCGTCCACAAAATTATTTTAAACTGCTT
Organism: Homalodisca vitripennis; assembly: GCF_021130785.1. Classification (NCBI taxonomy): domain Eukaryota; kingdom Metazoa; phylum Arthropoda; class Insecta; order Hemiptera; family Cicadellidae; genus Homalodisca; species Homalodisca vitripennis. The sequence goes on from NW_025776261.1 coordinate 78,270, forward strand.
TACTTTTTTGTAATCTTCAATTCCTTGTTTTATGAGGCATTTTATAAAACATAAAAATTAAGTACAGTTTTTATTCTTGTGTACAGGGTGTGGTAAAAAGATGGGGTTCAATGATATTTCAGTTTTTCTTAAACTTAGCAACTTTGCCATTTGAATCGACCTGAAGCTTAATTTTCTTTTCTTACCGTTTGAACCAATAACTTTTTCAAATTGAAAATTTAATGGAGAATCTAAAAATGAGTAAAAATGAGTAGTTTGCTCACATACTTTGCTAAGAAATATCATATTTACGTACAAAAACACGGGTTTTTTTAGAAAAACTGAAAATAATTCATTTAAGAACTAATTTTTGGAGTTAGACTTTTTATAACCACCATTGTATCACATTTACATTGCATTATAACCCAAAAGATTTTGTCACACCTAGAGCCACTCACCCTGTATACTGGATTAGATGCAAAATGAATTAAATGTCTCTAACATCTTTCTTCAACTTTTGGAAACAACACATTTTAGTTATAAAAATACGATTTCTATTACCCTCATTACCTCAATACACCTATTACCTGTCTCTCACAGGGAGCCCTCGAGGGTATCTTGGATCAACTAGTTCTGGCAATATGCATTTGTAGTAAAAAGTTAAAAGTGGAATTTTAATTTAAAATGTTTTAATTCATTTATTTTGTAATTGGTAATAGCTGCTCATGTAATGAGATTTGTTTAACAATCAAATGAAGCAATCATACATTAAGTCAAATAAAAACTATTATAGTTAGACTATAATATTGCACTAAAAAAATACCTCATAATGAGATATGTCACTCATATTTTGAAAATATTGACATTAATCAATAATTTATTGTTCCCCAGGAGGTAGAGGTAGTTGTTACACGTTACGAATTTATTGTTACGGAAAGAGTTCGCCAACACTATTTCGGTGATATGAAGATGTACGTATATGAGAGCTTCCACACGACACGATCATTCATAGCATGGGCGTTCAACGGTGGCGCGTATGTAGTGTTTCGTCCATGGCCGTTGGAAAGACCCGGCGCCGCGCGGTCCTTTGACACCGCCGCCCGTGAGCTCAGTGGCGCCTGTGATCCTATGCGATCCTATCCTTACACACTGATCGGATGACGAATAAATAAAAATATTGTAGTTCATACTTTATACATACTTACTTTATACATACTTGTTCATAATACATTATTATTTAAAAACAAAATATTTACTACAATTTTTCATTTGTGCAAGATAGGAACTTGATTATTAATGTTTGAATAGATATTATAAATCAACAAACTGAAGGAACACCAACACTGAAAGGCCGCACGTTATAACCTAGCGAAAGCGGGTGAGGGGAAATATCCAGCAGGTAGTGGTAGGAGAGTTGCCTACAGTTTCCGGCTGTAGCCGCCACGCGCGCCACCTACAGAGCGTTGAATATCGCTTGCAGACCTTGCATGTCTGCCTTATTGTACCTTAACTTCAGAACTTTTTAATAATCCGTTTACAGTTTTACTCTTACTATATTCCAATCTACGAATGTCTGTATTTTATTCTTTAATACAAATTCGCGTTTTTATTTTATGAAACGTTGAAAATACCCTTTTTTAAAAAACTTTCCACTTGATGTGCAGCTTAAGTTGAATCAAAATTGAAATTTCAAAAACTAATGCACGTATACAAATATTTAGTTACTTAAATAACATCAATATGTTTGTAATAGCTCAAAAAATGAACCTACAATAAGGCAGATTCAAAACCCTTGCATCAGCGTTCACCAGAGTGGTAGAGCGCAGCCTTAATATTTTTATTTCTTGCCAAAGGAACTTTTTGATTTACTAAACGGTTTGTCAATTCTTTGTGGAAAATAGAGTGATGAACATTCTGAAACGTTGAACTTATTAATTTGCCAGTTTAAAATAAATCCTTTGTTTTTATTTAGAACTGTGATTTTTATTTTAGACAAACCTGATAATATTTAATAGTTAACCAATTTAGTAATAAATTGTACTGAATATTCACTAGGAGCTTACTAATCGAAAAATATTTTATATCGTCTTGGATGTCTCATTGATAATTGAAATATTAATACTCTGGAATATTAATATCTACAATGCAAGTCGTTATAGTGGATAATGTAAAATACTTAGGTCTAACTATTGATAGAGATCTAAAATGAGGAGCAAACATTCAAACCGTGTTTTCTACTTCATATACAACTTTACAAGAGAGGCAAAAACATGTAAAAAATGAACAATGAAAAAAACTACTTATTCTTATTGATTTACATTTGTTAAGGCTTATTATTAGTAATGTCAATCATGTAGAAGATATTCGATTAATAAACAGCTTTAAAAAAGCGTTTAAAATTTGGAGAAACCACGTTTTGACTGAACTCAATGGAGAAAACCTGTTTTGAACGTTAAGGTCTAGGATAAAGCAGGTTTTGAATAATACGTCCTTCTTCTTTTGTAATGTTATGGGATGTGTAGTGTATTTAGTGATAAATACTAAGTTGGTAATGTACCCATAGCAATATTTAATGTCTGCACCATTTATGTTGGCAGTATGTATTGTCAGGCGATGTCTCATACGATGTGGTCTGATACGAATAAAGAATGCTCATAGGCTGCTCTCCTGTGACGACGCCACTACCCTACAACCAACGGTCCAAGCTGGCTAGCCAGCAGTCCACCACCAGACACCGTCATGTAAACCTCCGTGTCCCGTCCGTTCCTTTATGAGCGGTCTTAGGGCAATGGTACTCTAAAATGTAACGTCTTATTATTTATCCCGACCCATATAGTGTACAGTGACGACCCGCATATCTTACAGGTTGACTAAGGGGAAGAGTTTGTAAAACATGCCGCTTGACAACCGCGACACTTATACCCTTTTTAAGCAACACTATACCAGATTGTTCACTTTGTTCTTCGAACCTAAAGTTTTTGAATCCTTTAACTTTAACATGTGCCTTCTCTTTTTGTAAAACTAACCGTTTTACTTCTGAAATGTATGGAAAGTAATGAAAATAAACACTAAGGGATTTTGTGTCTAGTAGTTTCCAAACTGCCCCTAAAACTGTTATATCACCAATGGTTTTGTAGGTTTCATAGTACTGTTCTTTTGATATTATCATAACATGTATTTTTAGTATCTTCTCAACACGACCAAAAACATGGTCAGCTGGAAGGAAACTGTGTCCTCTAACAGGAAAGAATAACAATATTTTTCAATGCTTGAGTTGGATGTGTACAAGTAATGTAAAAGCATTTGAAGATTTATATTGTTCTTATTTTGGGAAATACACCCATCACTGAAGAGCCTCACAGTTTTTTTACCTTCAAAGTTCATTTTGCTTAAGTGGGAATAAAGAGAAGATGATATTTCTGTGCTGCCTTTACCACCCAACTCCACCGTCTATGTGTAGAGTGTGGGATTCACTCCATCCAAGTTAGTTATACACAAACTATAAAAGTTGAATTGCCTCAAGTATGCATCTTGAATGTTACTTTTAGGCAGCTGCTGAATTTGCTGTACTTTGCCAACTGTAATATATAATGCCGGGTCCACACCAAACCAACAAAACAAAAACTCCAACCAAATCAGCAACACAACAAAACTGCAAGTTTTCGAAAACAGGAACTAATTGTCAACTGCTGTCCACATTGAAAACAAAAATCAGTCAACTTTGTGATTCCGATAGAAAAATGTGGCGAGCTCGAAATTTGGAATTACAAAGGAACAATGAATTATTTATTATGGCAGCTGGTTTTCTATTCCTAAACCAAAAAAAGAAAAAACGTTTTTGGGTTAGGCCGAGCTTGAAGAACCGACAAAAAAACTATGTTGAGGAAACTCTATTGGAAGATTTAAGAAAAGACGATAGAGGTATTAGTGGAGAAATGCGATGCAGCTTCAAAAACTTTTTAAGAATGACCAGTTACTGATCTTGAAAATCTAATAGAAATCATTGGACCCTCGATACAGAAGAAAAATACAAATTTTCGAAATGCCATTAGTGTAACAGAACGTTTTAGTGATTACTTTAAGATTTTTGGCAACTGGGGAGTATTACCAGAGTCTGATGTATCTTTTCAAAGTATCCAAACAGGCAATTATCAGTAATAATTCCAGAAACCTGCGATGCTCTCATAAGTGCCCTAAATACATATGTCAAGGTAAAATTTAACATTATTAATAGGTAGCTGTTAAAAAAAAAAAAAACTGATTTTTTTAAAATAACTTTTATTTGGAATGTATCTGAAAATTACATTGTATGACTGAGCTGATTCATTTGTTGTTATCCGCGTAGCTGGCCAGGATTCATCAATCTGGGTGGTATGTTGATTCGATGAGCAAGACGGACTAGTCAGTATCTCGTAGGTTTGAACGCTGGGTGGGTTTGAATAAGGTTGTATGCCGCCTGGATTTGAGTAGGGGTTTTCCAACGCTAAGGGTACTTGCGCAAGACCGAATGCTATCTGGACTCATATAATTGTGGTTGTTTTGTATCTGTAGAACTAGTGTGAACTGCAATTGGAGATCGAAAATGAAGGAACGGTGTCAATTGCTCTTGAGTTTCTGTGTTTTTTGGTTGGTCATATTCTCCTATTTCTGCTTTGTAGAGAAGATCATTGATCAAATGCTGCACAGTAGCTTGCGCATAAGGAGTACGAAGTTTTCGCACTTTTCTAGCAACTAGCTCACCAAATATATCAAAATCATCGGGTTGTACAGATGTTCCTTGCTGATTTTTTTTTATATACTTCTTGTAGCATTCCATAAAAACTTCTGCATTTTGCTTCTCACTAGTGGTTAGAACTCTTTTCTTTGGTGTGGTAGATTTTGCTTTTAAGCTTTTGGTGTTTTTATCAGTAATTTTCCTTTTGAGCCTGCAAAATCTTCGTAGCTTTCTTGTAATTCTCCCATATTACTTGTACTCTGGCTGACGCTAGCGGTATCATCGTCATTTGTTTCGGATTCTTTTGCCTCTTCATCACTGTCTGAATCATCTCACTTTCCTGTAAAGTAAAGAATGTAATGTTATTAAAAAACTGCATAAAAATATATTAAAAAAAATGTATATTAAAAAAAATATATAATAAGAACTTTCAATTTAAATTTAATTTGTATTTTTATTTCAGACTCCTAAAAAGTGAAGAGGAATGGGAAAAAGTTAGCGATGATTTCAACAAGATTTGGCACTTTCCACATTGCATAGGCGCAATGGACGGAAAAGCACATTGTAATCGAGGCACCTACATTCAGTGGCAGTGAATTTTTTAACTATAAAGGAACATTCAGTGTAGTTTCTTTTTGCTGTTGTTGACGCAAATTATAATTTTCTGTATGCAAAACGTTGGTTGTCAAGGACGAATCTCTGACGGAGGTGTTTTTTAAAAATACGCCATTTTACAACAAACTATTGGTTGAAGGAAAACTAAATTTGCCACAAAAACGTGTTCTTCTTGGAGAAGGGACAAAGAAAGTCCTTATGTTTTAGTCGCAGATGATGCTTTCCCCCTTAAACCATGCATTATGAAACCATATAGCGGCCATCAAGATAAGGGGTCAATAGAACGTGTCTTCAATTACCGAATTTCACGTGCTCGAAGAATAGTTGAAAATGTGTTTGGCATTTTAGCGTCTGTGTTTCGAGTGTTTCGCAAACCAATGCTGTTACAACCAGAAAAGGTAGAAAAAGTGACTTTGGGCATGCATTTGTTTGCATAATTATCTAAGGTGTGTCTTGTCGAAAAAATAAATATAATCCACCAAACAGCTTTGATGTAGAACACATATTGATAGTGGTACACTAGAAGATGGCGCATGGAGAAAAAGATCAACAAACTTTACAGTCGTTTTTTAATCTACAACAGACTGCAAGAAAAATCATCTGTAGAAGCTATGGAAATAAGAAAAAGAATTTGCTGAATATTTTATGTCTGAGCAAGGTCAAGTTCCATGGCAGTTAAAATTTTGTTAATCTATTGAGCAAAAGTACTGATTTTTTAGGGGAAAATGATTTTTTAATTGATTTAATGATTTATTATTCTAATTATTAATAACTAATAACAAGTTCCATGGCAGTTAAAATTTTTGTTAATCTATTGAGCAAAAGTACTGATTTTTAAGGATAAAATGATAGAATGTATAATGAATAAATATAAGTAAATAAATAATGCATAAATATATGTAAATTTTATATCTAATAAATAAAAAATAAATAAATAAATATCTACCTGTGTATTCGATAATCCGCCTATATTCCCACTTGGTCTTGGCTTGTTTTTATCTTTTAAGAAACTTAATAGTGAATAACCAAACCACTTCGAAACGAAAGTTTTACCAGCCTCCGGATTTTTTTCAATAACTGATAATTTCTGTATTCTCTTTGGTACTGGGTATTGATGTTTTTTATCTTTCTGTCTACTTCCTCTGAAGAAACATTACACAATATTCCTATTTCCTTTAAGGCGTCTGCCTTTTTATAACGATTTTTATAATCAGGGGTGTCGGGCATCCCATAACAATTTACTTTTCTCTATAAAGTTCGATTAATTTACATGTATTTTCAACACTCCATTTTATTGCTTTTCCCGATGAAGTCATTTTGCACACAGCACGAGACTAACTGAACCACAAATTTTAAGTTTTGTGTTTCTTCCTGTGGAAAGCGTACACACTAGACCAACAAAGTTGCCAGAAACACAAACAAAACAGCAACAGTTTGATCTTTACCGCCAGGCGACGGGAAAACAAAAAAGTTGTTGAAAACACGAACAAAACAAAATTGTTGCCGAAATGTTTCGCTTTTGTTTCAAAAATGTTGGAAACATTGAGTTGCTGTTTTGTTTTTCTTTTGTTGGTTTGGTGTGGACCCGGCATAATACCAAAGTTTTAAAAAAGAACTTGTTTCCCTTTTCCACACGTGCTTTGTATAGCACATGGAATTGTATTTTTTTGTAAACATTTTGGTTAGTAAAGATTTTTGTGAACTTTATTAACGAGACTTGTTTACTGTTCGACGAAATAATCCGGTGGAAACGGTCGGGTTATTCCCTACCAAAGCCGCCAGTGTTCTGTTGACGGAGATGTCCCTTCTGTATGGCACGTAGAAACATAGGACGTGTTATTAGTGTCCCTTTACTCTTCTAAGGGTACGCGCATAGTGAGGAGGTGAAGGTGGAGGTGTAGCTGGATGTGTAGGTGCAGGTGGAGGTACAGATGGAGGTAGCATCGTATAGTGCAGGAGGTTTTACCTCGCCGTCTAGCTCGCCGCCTCGCAGCTCTTTCCCCTCCCCAAACACGCGTCAACACAAGCAGTCGAGTGTTGTTTCTATCCATTAATCACAGTGGTAGCTTTTTTGCCTATTGCAACAATTTTCTCTGTCAGTGATGATAAGTGAAGATAGTGATGATAGCGATGATATGTCTTCAGCATGTAAGTGGTGGCTTACGGGAACGTTAAGTAATCGAACATTTAGTGCACATCCTGTTAATCAAGTGCGACAGGAACTAGGTGAATATCATCATCTTTTTCATGAACTAAAAAATTATCCTGAGAAGTTTCAAAATTATTTGCGAATGACTCCTGAAACGTTTAAGTACATATGTGAAACCATTTCTCCAAAGTTGGAGAGTTGTACAAAATACTGCAACTTGCATGTTAACCCTATCGGTCCAAAAGAACAGCTTGTACTGACTATAAGGTAAGTTACAGTACCTTCTGCCTGCAATTGCACATGTTCTGTAAGTTAAAAAGTATATGCTTTGTTAAAGATAAACAGTGTAAATTTAAAATAAAAAATATATGTATTGAAGTAAAATCAATAAAATTGTGCCAGAAATAAATTTCATATATTCTTCTGTTATTTAATTCTCGAATATGTTTGTTGTATGTAAAAATGAGTTGGTAATAAGAAAGCAATTCCAGTTCATGAAAAATACAATTTATTGGTAAAATGATAGTAACTAACAGGGATCTTTTCAAAGTAAAATACAAACGAAAGATATTAATGTACGCTACATAAAAATGCTGCAAATGTTTGAAAATGTTATAATAGTAGGCCTAACATAATCTTAAAAAATGGTATTATTAAGTAAATTGCGCAAAGGAAAAATAGTAGTACTTATAAAAAACGTAAAGAACTATTAAACTGTCATTAATTTATCGCCAGCTGAACGGCATTACAAAGACATTTTTAAAAGTGAGTGTACTCGGGAACATATGTTTCGCCGCCATCCTGGTTGTAGTTCAATGGTGAAGTCACGTCGCGGACCAGCTGTGCGAAGGTGACTGGTGATGGTGATGCCATGGTACTAGGAGAGGAACTGTCGTAGGGACTGTAGCGATGAGAGCTTGTACTGTGGTCTACTGACGTAGGTCTAGTGACAGTTGATGTTGTTGAGAATGATGATGGTGGTTCGGGTGAGTATGCCATGTCAAAAAGAATTTCTTGAACTTTCATCCTGAACAACATTTTCTTTCTAGGATTCAGGTTTTTAACATGGGGTAGCAGTGAGTTGAAGAACCCAACATCCTCGTCATTTGCCCTGTCCTCACTTTTCTGTTGCTTTAACTTCAACTTTTCTTTCTCCAACTGCACTAATTCCCGTCCAATAGCTGCTTGTGTCGTGATTCTTTTTTTAAATCCTGTTCTTGTGATCAGGTCATTCGTATTAAATCTTGGTGGCATTGCAGGGCGTGATGCATGAGATTTCTGCTGCTGGCGTGATTCACTCTCCGGCGCCGGTACTATTGTCAGATTCTCTGTGTCCAACTGTGGATTGTCAGGTTCATCACATTCTTGGCCTATCTCGGTCACTTCTTCCGACTCCTCTTCGTTTAGGTCGTGGTCTGAGTCATCTGCTATTACATCTGCAAGGTTTCCTGTTGATTTGCGGGGCAAAAACTGGTCTTTGAGAAACGCCATGCTGTCGTAATATTTCCATGTGGGTGTTTCTGGTGCTGCAGCTCCAGACTTAATTGTTTTGGAAAATTGTTTTCTGAATTCTTGCCTCAAGTTCTTCCAAATTTGCTTCACAACTTTATCTGGAACAAAACACGAAAACGTAAACGACTAATATTTTTAATATTATGTTTTTGGTTATATTGTGTTCTTTGGTTGCAGGTACTTGGCAACTGGAAGCAGTTTTAAAACTCTTGGATTTTCATTTCGAATGGGAGACAATACAGTGGGCAAAATCGTTAAGAATGTGTGCAAACTGTTATGGGAGACGTTCCAACCAGAGCATATGCCAGTTCCAACTATTGAAGATTATGAGCAAGTTGCAAAAAGATTCTATGAGATTTGGAAATTCCCACACTGTATCGGAGCGTTGGACGGTAAACACTGTCGAATAAAATGCCCAGCGCATTCAGGGTCTATGTACTTCAATTATAAGAAGACTTTTTCAATTGTTCTACAGGGTGTTGCGGATGACCATTACAAGTTTATATTTATTGATGTTGGCGGTTTCGGCAAACAAAGCGATGGGGGAACCTTGAGGGCGTCAGATTTTGGAAGGTTGTTGGAACAAAACAAATTGTGTATTCCCGAAGAAAAGTGTTTGCCTGACAGCAATATAAAAGTTCCACACGTTTTTATTGCAGATGAAGCGTATCCCTTGCGCGAGAATCTCATGAAACCTTATTCGAAAAAAGCTCTTGGGGATGCAGAAGAAGTGTATAATAAACGGCTATCAAGTGCTAGAAAAACCATTGAGTGTGCCTTTGGCATTCTGTTTGCTAAGTGGCGGATATTAAGTGGTTACATTGAAACCTTGCCTGAGACTGCAGACGATATAATAAAGGCTGCATGCGTTTTACACAATATAATCATAAACAAAGACGGATACTGCGGTGTACATGAGTCAGAACTCCTGCCTTTCCCTACTGAACTGAACTTACAACCATTGGGTAGATCTGGAAATGCTACATCTAATCGAGCCAAAGAAGTTAGAAATAGTTTCAAGGAATATTTTGTAAACAATCCGTAATCAAGATAATACTTAGTTGCAACTGTGTGTCCTTGTTTATAGTTCATTAAAGATTTCATTCGCAAGTTTCTAATTTTTACCTTATTTCAAACCTTTTACTTACTAATGTTAGATAAAAAATATATTAATTAATTAGAAAGTCTGCTATGGATACTTTTACATTACACTTTAAACTGAATATCCCACATAAAACAGCAAAGCTGGTTTAAGTTTAAATTTAAAGTTTTTAGTTACCTGTAACTTTTAGTTCTTTCGCAATTTCCTTCCATTCCTTGTCCAGAACGTGACGATTGTGATGTTGCTTGTGTCTCTTGTCCCACAAGGCTGGACGATTTTGGACAGCAATAATAATATCTTCCTTCATTTCGGATAACAGGTTATCAAAAACTAACAGAAACCAACAAGCGGAACTAAACGTTGACTTGGGTGAAAGCAGACTGAAGGGAGTGGCGGGGTGTACCGGGAGAGGGGGTTGGGGGGTGCGTGGCCTTGAGTGGACCAATCACGTTAAAGCAGCGAGCAAAGCCGCGAGCTAGGCAGCGAGGTAAATCAAACTAGTTTGTTTTCGAAAAACATCCTGCTACGCCTCCTTGTAAGTGGCGAGCTACACCTCTACCGCGACCTGCTCACCATGCGCGCACGCATTTAACCTAATGAAATTGTTTTACCTCGCCGTTAACGGCGACCTGCACCTACACCTACACCTCCACCTTCACCTCCTCACTATGCGCGTACCCTAAGAAATTCTAAGTTGTAATCCGAGTTCCAGTCCGCGGATGGTGAACGATTCATGTCGACCGGTCAGACTCCTACTTAGGGGGTACTGGCTATGCGATTCTCTTATTTGCTACAACGCCTGTGAAACATGTTCTTCACTACTAACTTGTCCTCGTCCGGATAGTATATGGCAAAGAGGGAATGGGCAAAGAAGCAAAGTGCCACAGGACCTCTTTATGATAAAAACGTAATTCGGCCCTAGGGTGCCGTATATACTGCCGTCCTAAGCCTAAAGGGCGTATCTCGAGAATGGAACAATTTCAGAAATGAGAAATTTATTAAATTATAAAACCTCACTCATATTTTTCATTTCATCTAATATTTTAAAAATTGTTATATTTAATTTAATATCTATATTTTTAAATTATACTAAAAAATGTTAAATATTAACGGTAATTATATGTTTATGAGATACGCCCTTTTGGCAAAAGATTAATCTTTTAGAAAATAAAAGTGAAAAGCATCTCTCAAAAATGTAATACTTGTTTGCTAAATTTGTATTGTATAATATCTAGTTAAATGAATTGAACCTCCAACTTTTTATTATTATAATTTAACAATATTAGGAACCTAATTTATCAATACTTTTTCTTAACTTTTCATTTTATGAAACAACACAAGGTAATGACACATCTCATTCAAACTAATAAATTTTATTTAGTACCGGTACATAATAGCAATGATAAATTCATTAAAAATAAATTCATAAGTAACTTTTTAGTTCTCATGGCTGTTTTCCCAAAACTTTAACCTATTTTTTCCATTAAGCCTCCCAAGTTGTTTTAAAATATTCTTCTTTTTCTCAACAGATATTCCACAAAACTTTATTTGCATCTCTGGTCCTGGCAACACAATTAATTTTTGTATTTGTGCACTAATAAAATCCAGCCCAATAAATTCATTTTCATCAAAATTATTTTTATACTTGATTGTTTTTTTCTCCTCTTGTAAATAACACTTCTACCACATCATGTAGGTATGGCCTCGGCTTTGTGTTGCTTAGCTTGTAGGTTTTTGAATAGTCTTTCTACTTATAGAAGTCCCTCAATTCCATTTGATATGCTTCAGTTTTTGATGATAAATTTTTCACAGCAGTAACAAAATCTTGAAAATCATACAGTTTGTTTCCCATCCTTTGCATTGATAGTTCCACTCTGTGGTGGAAAGAATCTGCTGTCATAAATTTATGACCTGGTTCAAAGTACCTAAGAACTATTTCAGATGTAATTATTTCTTCTGAATTAATAATGTACAGGAAGTAGGAAAACAGATACCAATTTTTATTTTGAGCAGTACAATTATCAAGCCAGGTAAGGCGTTTTGTGTCTCTTTTCGACAGTGCAAATTGATTAAAAGTGCTGATGAGCTTGTCCTTGCTTCTACCAAACATGCCCTCATGCCACAAGGCAGCAAAGTTTTTGCATTGTTTTTGTTTTTTGCCGACAGGTACAAAAAATTTATTACAAGTGCTGATGAGCTTCGTCCTTGCTTCTACCAAACATGCCCTCATGCCACAAGGCAGCAAAGTTTTTGCATTGTTTTTGTTTTTTGCCGACAGGTACAAAGCTCTCATTGTACAAAACAATTCTATGTGTAAATACTGCCGATTTGAACATCTCTAAACGTGGCAACATTATTACTTTTTCCATATCTGCGCAATATATATCATTATACAAGTTTTCTACTTTATTTTTATCATTTACATGCTGAGTGCGAGATTTATCAGCTCTACCTTTATGTTTTGTCCATTTTTTTTACTTATTTCACATGATTCATTTATGTTTTCTTTAGTGTGTAAGCTTTTATGAAATGAAAATTCTTCACAAGACTCACACTCTTCATGGCCTAACTTAACTATAGAAATATTCATCTTCTTTGCAACCACTCGATATTTTACATATGAACAGATATTTCCATAGTTTTGTTTAAAATCGTTATACATTGAAATAAATGACAAATCACTTGCCAGATACAATCTATTAGGAGCATGCTCCCTTCTGTAATGTGAAATTATTGGTTGGAAAGAATTAATATAATTTTTAATAGGCCCATCATCTATTTTATTATGAGGGTGCTTCAGACCTCTTTTATCTTCAGCTGGAATCACTGAGTTCTTAGAACGTTTTAGAACATTACGTAAGACCTTGTCATTATTGTTTTCAAACCAAGAGTGGTTAAAAAGAAGGACTTACAAACAGTTTGAGCTGTACCATTGCAATCTTTTATTGTGTATTTAAATGAGTGGTTCCTTCTAAAGCTATTATTATTACCATTCACAGTTATCTGCTTAACACCTATATTAGAAACATTATGAAGTATGAAGGATTTTCTAGTAGTTGAGTTATCAATTTTCCAGCAACATTCCATGATTACGCCTATCATCAGTTGCGTCACTTACCTCAGTGGGTAAATGTAACACTTCTACTTGATTATCCTCATTTGGAAAGTCTACTTGAAGAGGCTGGAGTTCAAATAATACTTCTTCTTTGTTCCATTCATTTAAATGGTTTATTCTCACTTAATAGTATCTCATCACCATCTGATGTACTTTCTACATAACTGAAACTGTATCTGGGGTGCTATGTGCCTTGTTATTGGTATTTGACATTACATTTTCTTTAGTTTTATTACTAAATATCTGTTTTGTAGTCTTATTCAAAGCTGCCATCTCCATTCGCTGGCCGCGGTTCATAATCATCTGAAAAAAGAAGGACCTACCTAAAATTTATATTTTTTCAACATCTGTAGTGGGCCTAAAATTGATACATAAATAATAAAACCATAAGCCATTACAAAAACACCTTTTAGTTTAGTAGAATTATTAATCAAAAGCAGTGTATACAAGCAGGACCTTCATAAAATTTATATTTTTTTCAACATCTGTAGTGGGCCTAAAATTGATACATAAAATAATAAAACCATTAGCCATTACAAAACACCTTTTAGTTTAGTCGAATTATTAATTAAAAGCAGTGTATACAAGCAGGACCTTCATAAAATTTATATTTTTTTCAACATCTGTAGTGGGCCTACAATTGATACATAAATAATAAAACCATAAGCCATTACAAAAACACCTTTTAGTTTAGTAGAATTATTAATCAAAAGCAGTGTATACAAGCAGGACCTTCATAAAATTTATATTTTTTTCAACATCTGTAGTGGGCCTAAAATTGATACATAAATAATAAAACCATTAGCCATTACAAAAACACCTTTTAGTTTAGTAGAATTATTAATTAAAAGCAGTGTATACATAATTTTGTTGTAGCTTACATTCTTAGCCTAATTATTTTGTAGGTTATGTTTTACAACAAAACATAATAAACTACTAAAAACACTTTATAAGACTGATTTAACCCCTTAATGAGTAATGACGTTCTGGAACGTTACTACATCATTTGTTCATAGGAGTAAGGATGTGAAACATAATACACTCCCAAAATAGTAAGAAAAATTTGTTGTATTTTTTAATGAAAATCAGATACTATTACTATACAAAGCTAACATTTACTTTTGTTGAGAATACACAAAGGCTAAAATTTGTTTTGTGTGTGAAAGTGCTCGAAACATGGATGTATATACAGTGGCACATCACACTCTTTACATTCAAACGTCGTATTCTTCCTCTTCTTTTCTCTGCTTGAGGAATGAGAACAGACGTAGCATCTCTTTTGTGTCTTCCGTGTCTGACCTTCTGGCGTCGGCAGTGGGCGGAGGAAGTTTCTTCCGGTCAGGCGGAGCGGATGTTGGTCTCTGGTAGCGGCTACCAGCCTTCCTTCTCTTGGACTGTGATGCGTTTCCAATATTTGTCGAATGAGGTTTAGTCTAAAGTCACAAAACCCACTTTTCTTGTTTTGTTTGATTACAAACATATTGTATGTATTCAAAACAACAATATCAATCAAGTGGATAAATAATTTACGGTACCACTTCTTTGATTTCCTTGCACTGTCATTGAAAGATATCATCAATATGTCAAAGCGGTCGACTGCTCCCATATCCTTATTATATTCTATGACAGAGCTTGGTTTGTTTACAGTCTTTCCAAGCCTAGTCACAGGAATCATTTCATGCTTGTGGATTGTTGTTAGCATTGTTACATTACGGCGGTCACACCATTTTACACAAAGCATGTGTTTTTGGTTCCTGATTTCACAATCTCCCTTATTCATTTTTTTGGGGTAAGCAAGGGAGACCTTTCCGGTTTTGTCTTACAGTTCCACAAGCTGCTGTTTCATTTTCAAGAAGCCAGTTGAACAAGCCGGGACTGCTGTACCAGTTATCAACGTACAACACATGGTTACATCCTAAGTAAGGTTGCATTAGTGTTCTGATAACCTTTGCTGACACTCCGACGTCTTCGTTTTCATTCAACAAGTCATCTTGTCAGTATAAACAATAAAGTCAAGAACGATGCCTGAACTGCTGTCACACAATACATAAAGTTTTAAGGCCGTTTCACACCGCGGTCACACTATGTCACGTTACGTCACGTGACGTCACGTGACAGACGTACAGTTCACACCGCCACCGACGTCTGTCAGATACTGGGACATTGTTTCTGCTCTCAGTCAGTCGTTTTAGTTGAAGCAGGTAACATGGAAAGTGGTTCGTGGTGCGATAGCGCGTTTACAAAAAATGTGCCTTGGTTGGATGACGGCGATAGTAGTTCTAGTAGTGAAGAGGAACTCATGCTGTTGTATTCGGTTACAAACCGAACGCATTGGGTGCACCCTTTTAACCAAAGACGGGAACAGTGTGACGAGTATCATCATTTGATGAAGGATTTGGAGCTAGATGATGACAGATTCACAAAATACTTTCGGCTATCTAAACCTGAGTATGAAGAGATATTAACATTGATATTTAACGATATTAGTAAAAAAGATACCAACTACAGGAGATGTATTTCCAGCAGAGAAAGATTGGCGATATGCCTAAGGTAAGTTTACTAATGCTCTATACAATTTACTTGTTTGAAATCTTATTGTAGATGGTTTATAATTTTGGTGAAACTTATTTTAAATATATAAACAAATATTTATTACTTTTGAAAATTATTTAGCACCCATTTATTATATTTAAAAATTATTAACATTTAGGAATCTCTACTTTAATTACGCATATTACAACTAATTTTACCTTAATAATCGAGAAGGAATCGGACAATGAAAACTATTTATTATATTCAACTGAAATCTCCTAAATGTAGTTAAAGAGTACAACATTTTTTCGAAGAAAATCACATTACATTATTAAAATTAGCATAATGTGCAAAGTTACTGAGAGATTAGAGAGATTCAAAACTGTTGCTGTTATCACTCAAATAAGAGATGCAATGCATGTTCGAAGAGGTGGATGAAGAAGAGGGGCAGGATGGAGGAAATGAATAATGTGGTACACTTAATGGTTCTTGAACAGCTTGCTGTTGGTTCGAAGAGCGCCAATGCTCTTCCTCCGCTTTTGCGATTGACTGCATGAGTTCCAGTTTAATCCGTGTCTGCAAAAAACGAGGGAGCAAACGAGTGGACTTGCAAGCACTGGCGAAAAATAAGTCTAAGTCATCAGCTTCTGGTGCACTTCTTTTGGCTTTCTGTCTTTCTTGAAAATAATTAATTAATTTGTCCACATTTCTGGGATGACGGTTACGGGATTCACCTAGTGTTGCAGCATTAGTAGAGGGCAGAAAACTAGTCTCTTCATTTTCTTCTACATCAGTAATACTTTCATCTCCTGGAGTGAAAGGACGGTCGCAGATAGGGACTGTTGCCCCCACAACACTTTGGTCCATTGGAGGGATATTAGTGTCACACCTGAAACACACAAAAACAAAGACGTAGAACTACGGTGGGATCACACGCAGAAACATATTTAATATCGATAATTAAATGGAGAGCTAAATTTCAAACATTAATGTGTATACGTTTTAATTAATAATTACAACGTATATATTAATTTATGTCTTACAACTCGTATTTACAGGATAGTAAGAATATATACAAGACAATCGCGTTTGATCAATCCCACCGGTCATCATCAGGCCTAAGAATGGCAGAAAGAAAATGGCGTCACTGCTTAAATACTGTTGGCTACCAGATTTTCCGGATACAAATTACGATAGTTGCCACTGGGGTCAATTCTGTTATTTGGTAGTTTTTAGTATTTAATCAATGTTGCTATATTGATTCTGCCATTCATGTGCCTCATGATGACCTTTTGTGATTGGTCGAAATCGAATGCCTTTTTTGTATGTTTACCGTCTTGTATGTAAGTGCAGTATAGATGTAAATATATTTTAATTGCTACAAGACGTAATTTGTTGCATCCGTTGTAACTTAAACAACACTTATCATGTTAATTAAAAATTATCACTTGAAAACGACAACCATAGTCTTTCCTCATCCCCATCACTTTTAGATTGAAAAAATAGCATATACAGGGTGAGTCAGAAATATGGTAAAATATTTTAAGACGTGATTGTAGAGCTAAAAATAAGAAAAAATGTTATATAAAGGTAGGTCCGGAAATGCTCCATTACTGAGTAATAGCTGGTGAAAGATTTTGCTTTGTTTTCCGTTCACCTGGTGTAATTAAGTGATTCTGAAAGGTTTTGTTCTTACTTTTTAACTGAAATAAGATGGATGTATAAAGAAAATCACCTGAAAAATCAAATAAAATCACTCTAGAGGTTGTAGTGTCAATAGTTTTTGAGAAAAAGTATGAAATTTGCCAAAAATCTAATAACAAAAATACCGTCTTAAATGTTTGATGTCGAATAACATTGTTAAATGACCAATAAACAAATTGTTTTTCCTAATACAGATTGTAGAGAATTTAATTCAGAAAACAACTATAATAAACAAAGTTAACTAAATGTGTAAAAAAGTTATGAAATTGACTCCTCACGTATTACACTACACAGCAAACTTTTCCAGTTTTATAATAAGGAATGAGTATCTGATTGGTAACAGCTGGTGAAAAATAAACATTTTTAACTCAACATTTTATTTTTAAATACAATAAACATCTACAATCGCCTTTAGTCTCACCGGAAGATTAAAAAGGATGCGCTAAATGACCTCCATTGTTCAAAATGCACGCGTTCAGGCGTCTTCTCATCAAGTTTCGGACCCATTCAAATGAGAAGAACCCAGGTGTCTGCTTAATGGTTTCTATTCCATTAGAAATGTTTAATCGGAGTTATTCAATGGTATCTATTGGGGAAGAGTAAACTAATGTTTTTAAATGTCCCCAAAGGTAAAAAAGTCCAAAGGATTTAAGTTAAGTGATCTTGCTGGCCATGAAACTGGTCCACCTCGGCCTATCGATTGATTTGTGAAACTCTCATTTAGGTGTCCACGAACAGCCAGAGAGTAGTGCGCAGGTGCCCCGTCATGCATAAACCACATGTTTTGGCGCAAATACAGAGGTACATCATCAAGCAGGTTAGGTTGCTCGTCTCTTAAAAAGTTCAAGTACACCACGCCATTAAGCCTCGGAGGAAGCACGAATACGACAAAATGATCTGCTAAGATTCCACCCCAAACATTTACTGAAAACTGATGTTGTGGGCGATTAAGTTTGATAGCATGAGGATTTCTGTCTGACCAAATGTGGTTGTTATTGGAAGTTAATGATAGCTGTTCATGTAAAGTGAGCCTCATTGGTAATCAAAATTGTATTCAAAAAGTTTGGATCAACACATTTTAACAGAAGCCATCGACAAAAACAATATGGGGAGCGTAGTCTTGTGGCAAAAGAGTTGCTGGAACATGGAGTTGCTTGGACATGCTTGAAGTGGTATTGGTGTAACTGTACTCGTGTAGTATTCTTCGAATACTAGATTCGCTGACATTGAACTATAGTGACAATTCTGTAGTGCTCTTTTCAGGATAATCAGAAATTCTATTAAGAACCAACTCTTCTAATTCAACAGTCCTACATGATCGGGCGATGCCTGCATTACTATGCTCCGAAGATTTCAAAGAACCTGTTTCAGATAGGCGTTGATGAATAGTGACAAAAATCTTGCGCTTTGACACTTGCGGTTAGGAAAGTTCTTTTGCTAGACAGACGTCTTTCTGAAGTACTATTGCAGCGTTCCAAACCATACATTAAAATGCATGTCTGCTAAATCAGAGTTTGAATACACATGAATATTACCTTCCATTTTTAATAAATGAAACACAGAACACAAAATCACTAATAAAATGGATGGAAACAACTAGTTAAAATACTTAACACAAGCACATAGTATCTTTACAGTTTGTTGTTTTGTTCAACAATGAGGTGACATATGTCATCCAATAATAAATGCCCAGCTGATTATTTATTATTTAAAAATGCTTAAACAGTTGTTGTTTAAATAATTAATTATTACCAGCTGTTACCAATCAGATACTCATTCCTTATTATAAAACTGGAAAAAATTGCTGTGTAGTGTAATACGTGAGGAGTCAATTTCATAACTTTTTTACACATTTAGTTAACTTTGTTTATTATGTTTGTTTTCAGAAATTAATTCTCTACAATCTGTATAAGGAAAAACAATTTGTTTATTGGTCATTTAACATTGTTATTCGACTTCAAACATTTAAGACGGTATTTTTGTTATTAGATTTTTGGCAAATTTCATACTTTTTCTCAAAAACTATTCACACTACAACCTCTAGAGTAGTTTTATTTGATTTTTTCAGATGATTTTCTTTATACATCCATCTTATTTGAGTTACAAAGTAAGAACAAAACCTTTCAGAATCACTTAATTTCACCAGGTGAACGGAAAACAAAGCAAAATCTTTCACCAGCTATTACTCAGTAATGGAGCGATTCCGGACCTACCTTTATATAACATTTTTTTCTTATTTTTAGCTCTACAATCACATCTTAAAATATTTTACCATATTTCTGACTCACCCTGTATACTTGAAAATGTAAAAAGGTCTTTACTTCCTATGTTTCATTGTTGTAACGAGGAACTCCATTTGTTTCTCGTATTTCCATGGCTTCAATTTTGTAGCTGATTGGCCTGACTTGGTCTTCTTCCGGAAGAGAGCTTGGCGGTGGCGGTCACGTAATTTCCTCCATTCCTCTTTCAAATTCGCTTCTGTAAAATTAAACATTATTAAAGTGTTGAATTTTTTTCAGATTCTTGTCTACAGGAGATACATTTACAACAATCAGCTTCAGCTACAGAATTGGAGTTAGTACCGTGTCAAAAATAGTTGAAGAGGTGTGTGATGCTTTATGGAAGAACCTGCAACCCCTATACATGCCAACTCCAGACGAGAACATATGGCGAAACATTGAAGAGGGCTTCCGTTCCAGATGGGATTTTCCCCATTGCATAGGAACCATTGATGGCAAACACGTACAAATACAAGCTCCCTCGAACTCTGGATCAAACTTTTTTAATTACAAAAAATACTACTCTACTGTTCTTTTGGGACTGGTTGATTCAGAATACAAATTCATCGCTATAGATTGTGGTGCTTATGGAAAAGAATCTGACAGTAGTATTTTTGTTGAGAGTGAATTAGGGAAAAGACTAAGCAACTATGCTTTGGCAGTACCTCCTGATGAACCATTATTTGAGGAAAATTTCAATAATCCTTATGTGATTGTGGGTGACGAAGGTTTTCCTCTTAAACGTTTCTTGCTTCGTCTATTCCCAAAGGACCGACATCTTAACGACGAATGAAGAATTTTCAACTATAGACTTTGTAGATGTAGAAGAGTACTTGAAAATGCTTTTGGCATTCTTGCACAAAGATGGCATATCTACTTCAGACCCTTAAACTGTAAGCTGCACTTAGTAAACAAGATAGTCAAAGCAACAGCCGTCCTCCACAATTATCTTTGCTCCAAGGGATCATTTTCTCCAGTAATGACGCCTGAGGAAATTTTAGTAGCTTATGACAAAGCATGGAAACCTATTCCTCGTTATGGTGCTCAGGCATCTAAAGAAGCTACCGAGATAAGAGATCACTTTGCTAAATACTTCATGTCCGAAGAAGGAAGTGTCCCATGGCAGTGGAACCACATTTAATGACAACCAAATCAACAATTAATTGTTCTAACAATTTGTATATATTCTGCTCTTGTGTATGATTAATATTTAAAAAATATGTTTGCTTACAGTTTGTGGCATGTAGTAGAAATGATTATTCTACTGTTTGTATATGAACATTATTTAATATGTAATTTTCTGTTCTGGATCACTTTCGTATAAACATAATTCCAATTTTTATTTAACATGCATGTGTTTTTCTTTTTGTAAGTCGTGTTTTTTTATCCTTACGAGATTTTGTACCAAATTTAATTTGGGATGTTCATTAAAGAGTATAAATAATAAAAATGTATGCTAATATTAAAACCAGTGAAATAGATATTACCACTAAACATTTATGTTGTCAATATTATTAAACTATACTCAATTATGAAGGGTTATTTTGAAAGTTTTTAAGCTTGAACAAGTACAATTAAGAACTAAGTTACTTACTATTTTGTTCCAGTTGCTCTGCTATTTCACCCCATGCTGTGTCCTTTAAATTACTGTCTCTATACTCCTCCAAATCTGTATTCCACAGCAGTGGATGCGTTCTGGCGGCTTCAATTAACTGTTCCATAGTAAATAACAAAAATAGCAATCCAACTTCCTGTAATGTGGAACTGAGCGACAGGTCTGGTCATGAGCGCGGCGGGGCAGCGAACCAGTGCGCATGCGCGAGGCCACAGACGTCAACAGATGTTTTAAAAGATCGCTCTCGGAGCGATTCCGCAGATTCGTCTGTCGACGTCTGTGGTGTCTGTGAGGTTCTGCGAGGTCAGTGTGAATTACACCATGTACAACAATGGAAACAGATCTTTTGAAAAATCTGTCACGTGACGTAACGTGACATAGTGTGACCGCGGTGTGAAACGGCCTTTATTCCGAACCGCTTGCGTTTAGACGGAATGTACTGTTTGAAACCCAGGCGACCCTTCCATAGCATGAGGCTCAAGGTTCAAGGTTGGTAGAGGGACAGGTTGACGCGTCCGGACGTTTACGTGGTGCATGTTGCCGCTCACTGTGACGTCACCCAGTGACCAGCCGCGATGTTCTGCCACTCCGCGTCTGTACCATTACCACCGTACAACCAGTCGTGTACAACTCTCTTGTGACCTATTCAACTGTCTTTAGTGTACTTTTTGAATATTATTTTAATTGTTATACTTTGTATTAGTTCTAATAATATACTTAATAAAACACATAAACAGGTGTAAAACAAAACAAAGCGTTTACTTTTTCAAAATAAATGTGTATTTGAAGAACAATAATGATTTATGTACATATTTTTTCACTTTTTTTATTCGCTTTCGTTTTTCTAAATCAACGTCTCCCTGTCTTTTCTTGAATTTTGTGGCACAAAGATTAAGGTTTAAGTCTTTCATTCTGATAATTGTTCTCATTTTAATGTACGATGTAATAACCTCTAAAGGAAAATTTTCTACCTTTTGGGACACTTTAGCTACTAAATCCTTAACCCGGGATCGGTAGCGTTATCGTAAGGTACACGAGAGGTAGCGCGTATAGGCGCTCCCTAACATCAGTTTAGTGTGCTTATACAGACTTGTTTTGGCAGTTTGAATAAATTTTATAACATTTATAGTATTCTTATAAATTTTAACATATATTACATCCATTTTATATATATATATATATATATATATATATATATATATATATATATATACATAATGTAAATACCTACATTTCTATCTGGTATTACATTGTGACATGATCGGAAACTAGTTACAAACTTATTAGAATGTGTTTAATATTACGGTAAATATCAAGAGAGGGATGAAAGTAACACAAGTATTACATTGCTAAGTGAAAGTATAATTAGAATTGTTCGTCTAAAATTCATGTCAGTCCAATACAATTTCAATAAAAATAGCTCAAACAAATCGTCAATGACAAATGTTTTCCCCTAAAATGTTCTCTTCAGTCAGTTGTTTGGACTTCTTGGGAAACACATTCACTGCATTCTATTTTTGTTTGTCCAGTATGCTCTTTGCAAATATATTTTCTGCAATTACCACAGCAGACTGAGGTAAATCGGTTCTTTCGTACGGGGCAGTAGGCACACCTTGGTTTCCGCCCGAATGTTTCTGCAAAGATAAAGACACATACCATAGTTATTATAATTATGTTTATGTACTATTAATGATTATAGTTTACATTTATATCAATACTATTTGTTGTTCAATTTAATTTTCTTTGGAAACATAAAGTACGAGTATATTGAGCAATAATTACCTTGTCTCTCATTCCTGACAGGAAGGTCTTGGCCAAGAACGTTTTTGATTGACTGTCTGAGTCCAATTGATAGCACATCGACTGAGGCACGTCTCAAAAGATGTGGTTTGACCAGGTCCATTGCAAGATTGGTGATGCATTTTCTTCTTGGAATTGTATCTCCCGTATTTGAGAAATAAATGATCTGGGCATTGACAGTAGCCAGATCAAGAAGACCACAGAAGATTACTAGAGGCCATCTGTTGTTGACTCTTTTGACACTATAGTCTTTTTTCTTCCTATCAACAACATCAACACCTCCTTTAGTTAAATTATAAAAAGTAATGACTTCTGGTTTGTTGTCATCTCCGGTTTCAGGGTCGATGGTATCATAAGATCATGGTGGAAAGCATAAGAACATTTTTATTTTTCTTGGGCACATATGAAACTAACAAAGTATTATTAGGTTCTTTGCTGAATCCAAACATACTGCTTCCAACTGGTCTTTCCTTGACATTCAAAAATTCTGGTGGTAATTGAGGCTTGTTTTTTCTGATTGTGCCTACTATTGTTGTCCTATGGTTAGCATACAGATCATTGGCAAGTGGAACTGAAGTAAAATAATTATCCATAGTAATGTTCCTGCCAGATTTGTCAATGGGTCGGAATATTCTCTTTACGACTGCGGCTGCAGAATTGTCTGTAGGGTAAGGACATCCGGCTGGTTGTTTACCAGGATAAATTTCCATATTAACTGTAAAAAAGGTTCTGGCATCAACCATCGCATAAATTTTAATTCCATATTTGTCAGGTTTACTGCTGATATACTGGCGGAACATACATCTTCCGCGAAAACCCTCTAACATCTCATCTATTGTTAGGTATTCCCCAGGTGTATAACTTGAATTACAACTACTGACGAAACTCTCAAAAACCTTTCTGATTGGAGCCAGGTTGTCAATTTTTTTACGAGCATTTCGAGTTCCCTTGTCATCGAACCGAATAGCCCTATACAACTGGTGAAAACGTCTTTCACACATTATTGCTCTGAAAAACTCTGGAGCTGTACCATTAGTTTCCCACATTTCTGATGTGTTCAAATGGTTGCTTTTCTTTACACCCAACATGTATAGAACACCAAAAAAGGCTAATAGTTCATCAAAGTTAGTTTGGGGGCAGTCTTTTTCCTTCTTTTGATACGAATTGGCCATTTTAGATAGCTTTGCATTTGTAAAATATACAATAGCATTGTTAGTTTCATCAGAAATAAACAATTTCCAACAATCTACAGCGCTTTTCCGGTTTTTCGCTTCACCTTTTACGCCGGGCAGTTTAGTAATAATATTATTCTTAATAGTTTTTCTTTTCTTATTTTGTTGTTTATGTACTTGCCAATTAGTATGCTCGTCCTTTCCAGTATATTGGATTCCAGACGGCTGCATTGTAGCTGTTGCAGGTGGACGTTTCTGGCTTCTATGCTGACTTGAGGGCTGCAATGTGGTTCTGGAAGGTATACACTGAAGAATTGGAGGGTTAGGTGGTTCAGAAATTGGGAGATTGGCTCTTTAATCACTAGCAGAATCATTGGATTGCTCCGTATCAGTATGATGTGGAGAATTTTCAGTAGTAGCGTCACTTTCACAGTCAGAAGCAAAAGTTTCATCAGTAGCGACATCGTTCTCTTCTTCTATCCAACTCAAAAGAACAGATTCACTAGGTCTGTAAGCCATTATAACGTCACTGTAACACTTATCAATAGAACATCACAACAGCGTAAAATGAACAAAACAATAACGCCAAAGGTATCGAGGTTATAGCGCACCTAACACTGCCAGCGACGCGGTCGGTATCGTGGCGAGGCGCAGACTAACAAAGCCGGCGGGGCGCACTTCCCCCTCCCTCTCACAGACCACGTGTGCGTGAATCATCGCATAACAACTTCAAAAACGTGACTCAAATACTCATTTGAGAATAGCTGGAGTTTAAAAAGTTTGAGTCTAAAATTAAAAAAAAAATCTATTTAACAAACGTTTTTGTTAGGCGCAACCTAACGACGCTACCTATCCCGGGTTAACTATATTTATGTCTTTCTTTATTAGTTTTTCTCCATGAAATATATTGAACTCCTGCTCACACACTTGACTAATTTGTATCCATTGTTCAGTCCACCCTGTTACAAAAACAACGTTAATGAAGGCTTAACTTGCTTATAAACGAAAATATTCTCGATGTTTTACACATTATACATTTTATGGAAATTTACATTGCAATCTTTTAACTTTATTTTGAATAACTCATTGGCCTACTAGTATTTCCAGCCTCTCAACTCCACAGTAAATCCAATTAATTTGGCCCAAAATGGAGAATAGGACTAAAAAGCATCCTAAACTATATTTTTCACAAAAAAAAAAAAAAAAAAAAAAAAAAAAAAACAAAAAAAAAAGTTAATGTTAATTTTTTTAATTTTGTTAATTTGTGTTAATTTTATGTTAATTACAAAATAAACACTTTATTTTTTACTGACAATTATTTATTATTACAATGTTTTTAAGTATACAAATACTGTCGACTTAAAAATAGTAAGTTAATGTTAATTTTTATTTTATTTATTTTATTTGGTCAATATTTTGAATATTTACTCCTACCTGATTGCCTAAAAACACAATATTTTTAGGTTCGTTTGCCTCGTCATTCCATATTGGGAAATTCCATAATCCAGTTACACCAGAAGCCACACTGCTAATAACGTCTTCAACATTCTGTAAATGTAAATAATTCATAGGATCATCGGCATTGTTTAGGCCTACGTCCATCTCTTCAAAATCATTATCTGAGAGGGCATTGTCAGACTCACCGTCGCTGAATTCTTCATCACCATCAATCCTCCACTCTTCTTCCACATGATTAGAACCGATTTCACCATCAGATTTACTTAAAATAAATCCGTCATTGTCAATATAACGATCAATTACGTAAAGCTCCATGTCGCGCCTTTGTACACACGCTTAGTTTGTTTACTCGAGTCAGCTGTTTACTTGTTCCGATCGTCTGTTTATGTTCCCCTTCCCCAACTGCAGTGTTGCCAAGCGGTAAAGTTAAATTATTCAATTCCCATTATTGCATAGAACACAGAAACGAAGTTAGGACTGAATGGTGCTGACATCTTGTGAGAAATAGGCGACCTACTTGGTGGCGAGATGGTTTCGTCAAAGTATTTTACCGTACATAGCGCTAGCGGCGAGATGGTCTCGTCGAAGTAGGCTAATGGGATTCTCGATGTTTTACACAATATACATTTTATGGAAATTTACATTGCAATCTTTTAACTTTATTTTGAATATTAATTTGTGTTAAAGACCTTTGGTAGAAACGAGTTTTTAACCCTTTAAGTGGCAAGAAACCGAGGTTCATAAAATGTTATATTTTTAAGTGGAATATTAATATGATACCTTACGTTACCACTAATACATTACAGTTTTAAAAATATTTTTACGTTTTTTTGGGATTTTTAGGGTGGGAAATTATTATCCCAATGTATCTCTGGGCAATGAGTATTTTTTTGTCTTGCCTTGTATTCACTGGGATAATATATTCCCACTTCAAAGGGTTTGTAAATAAACACACATAAATGTAAAAGGATCATAGTGAATGTTTATTACATACAGTATAAATACTATGGAAAATATAAGTATTCCTAGAATAGCATAGTTGGAATAACAATTCTTGTCAAATCAATATGAAACAACATTGTAGATACTGACCTAATCTAATACAACTGAAAACAATAACACTCACTTTACTTATTCACACGAAACAAAACATACAAAACACTCAGTTTTACATGTATGTTGTTGCAAAATGGCCAAAGGTTACATGGTCTTGTGGAATAAGGAAAAGCAGCCCTTGCATATTGCGACTTTACAGCCACTATAAATCATATTGTTTCGATTTTCTTTGGTTTTGGTGGAGCAGTGCGCATATCTTCTGTATGTGTCTATCTTTTGTGGAAGGTGATCTTCAACATTAGTAAGGCGTAGACTGTTTTCCACAGTTGGTTTTCTAAACGGACTGTTTCGTTTCCTGGCTCTAGACTTTCCGGAAGTGTAGCCAACTTTTTTTCTTGATGTAAAAGTGCCTATCAACTGATTGACCAACTTTGACCTAAAAGTCAAATGCGACATTGGTTTTGATGCAGCGTCCTTACAATCTTTACTGTACAATATGAAACTATTGACAATAGCTGATTCAAAAAAGAAATAAAAAAGCTTCATCCACCAGCGTGTAGACTTGTGTGCTAGATTGTAGCTAGACATGTGTTGATCAAAGCGATCTACTCCACCCACGTACTTGTTGTACTCGGCTACTGCTTCTGGGCAAGTGACTTCTCGATCTCCTTTACCATTTGACTGCATGACTGTAACTTTTTTGAGGAATTTTACATTGCGGATATTACTGACACACACTTTTTTTCCCTATCCGCCCATTTCACAACACTTATATCAACACTCTGAGTGATATTGTTTATTATATCTTTATTGTTTTATTATATATCACTTCCTGATGTATAACCTTCCTGTGTCATAATATTTTCAATTATGCCTTATTCGTGTTGAAGAACACAATAGCTCAAACAGTAACCTAACTTTTACAAGACTGCCAGAGTAACATCCAAATAACTGCTTTGACAGAAAATGGACAAAATTGTTTATTCCTAATAAAAAAAGAGTAAGTTTTTGTTGTTATTTACAAATATAAATCTCTCAAGCAAATATAAAATTTATATTTTTTGAAAAAAGCATTACATTTTCAGCTTGTAGTTCTCAATGCTACATTTTCATGAATAGAAATTTTTACATTGCAAAATACAAGTAAAATATTATATAAAGATGATTACAGATAACTAAGGAATAAACTACTTATCTTTAAATTATTTCTTGATGTATATTAGTGAAATTATCTTGATCCTAAGTCTGAGGTATGGACAAGAACAAAAACATTGATATCTCTGAGTGTCAGTGGGATAATATATTCCCACTTTCAGACTATCAGCTGGATAGAAATCCAGCTGGTGTTGCCAACTGCTGAAAACTAAATTTATGTTTTACAGTAAGTCTTCATGGTATGTATTGTGCATGTGGGAAATTATTATCCCAAAGAATCTCAAGCGTAGTAACATAAATAAAAGTAAAAAACGTGGTGGGAAATTATTCACCCAATATCCTATAAAGGGTTTTAAACAAATAATTAGAGATTATATCCAAAACAAATTTAAAAGCTGTAAAAATATGTGATCCTATGTTTTATTAACTTTTTTCACAACGTATCTTGTTCTCTGTATGGATATCCAGTATCATAAAAACATGTAACTTAATTATATTGAGTATAATTTATAATAATGGCTTAACTTTCTTCTTACCTTTGACAAATGTCGAATCCAGGAGCGCTCGTTTGCTGGCGAAGATTCACTTTTATATGTATAATCTCCTAGGAACGGGTATTTCTTCAATTGCTTCTTTGCTACCCATCCAGCGAGATAATTTTGAGCTCCTTCAACGATATCTGGACATTCAGTGATTTCGTTTTCTTCTTCATTATTCTTTATGTCCATTCTTTCTTGCGTTTTATCATTGTCACAACCCTATTTATGTCCAGTTTCTTAAGTACATTCGCAACTATGAACTCACTTTCTGATAAATCTGTGGTATTCAAATGGCTTTGTACAATTCCGGGGGTTTTTCCAAATATTATCATCCTTACTCGATAAATTCAGGGGGGTTGGGTGGTCATTTAAGCCTCCTCTTGTTCTTATCTGGGAAAATAATTTTTCCAAGGTATCTTGATTTAGCCGGTAGGTTAATAGGTATTCCATCTGGAATTCCTGTCGAACATAATCTAAGAGACCTTTAATAGCATTTATTGAGATCAAAATACCTATCTGAAAAGGTAACATGGTGTTCTTTCCTGGACAACGCATTGTGTCTACAATCGTGAACATGTCATCCAGACATTGATTTTGCTCCACTTCATAAAGACCATACCCACATTTTGAGGTCTGCAATGATCGCTGTGGTACATACGTATTCATTATGCCAAACCAATAGTTAACTGAAGCAATGAAGGCTGATAAATTACGTATAAGGTTTACGTCATTGACAGGTTTGTATAATTCCAATGCCTTGGCAGTCGTGTTTGAAAAAAGTTGAGCGGCCAACCTTACATTTTGCCTTTCACCTCCTACGCACTCTAAATGATGCTTGTCGAGCTTATGGCAAACTTTAAGCTCGTTGGAATCCAGTTCAATAAGGGCACGTATTGGTGTTTTATCAACATAGACATTATATTTAACATAAATCCCGTATCTAGGAAAAAGTTCCAAAATAGTTTCAGTACATGAGGGGTATCGGCAAAGAAAAACACTTTTTTGGTTTTGTCTGCAGGATTTTCAAACCATGGCTTTTCAATGCTAACATTTAGTTTGTTCCATAAACCATAGTTTCCCCCACCCATATCTGATACACATGCTACTACATCATAAATAGAGGAGCGAGGTTTATTTATGCCTTTAAATACAATTTATTTTGAAATGGTTGTATCAAAATCGATGAAAATTGGCTGTTTCCAATTAGAGAACAGTCCTCTTAATACAATAACCTGCATTTGCTTGTGAGCTCCTATAACCTGGTCATTTCTCTAGTCATATTCGTATGTTTCCTTCACTTTAATCTCACCATACATCAAAACTGCAACCTTTTCATGTGTTTCCTTACTTTCACCAGCAACTTCCATTAAACGGAAAATTTCGACAAAAAACCCGTTGCGTATCCATTTATAATTTATATTGGTGATCCATCTGTTCAAAGTTGACAAACTGGGCAAGGGAAAATTACATTTTCTTCAAAGATATATACATGTTCGTTTTCCAAAGTAGCGCAAAGTATTGCTATTGATATCTCTTCGTTAGTCCATTTAACTCTGTTTTTATTGCCTATTAATAAATCTAACTGATTTTTTGTAAATACAGTATTCAGCTTATCTTTTATTTTTTATTTTACCGACTGTCGTGAATTTTTATTCTTCAATATCTTTAGTGAATTAGTAAGCCTACGAATTTTTAAAGATTTTCTCCTTACAATATACTGTTTCTTTAAGACATTTGCCTTTAGAATTATATTTTTTTCCAATAATGCAATATATTTTTCATTTCTACTGGATTCTGCTTCCAAATTTGGCAAATGATTTCTAGTAGTTAACTCGCTACTTTCCCCTCCTAGTTCGTCTGAAAAATATTTCATATTTTTCAGGACATACCAATGAATTTACAAGTTGTTTGTTATTCCTATTTGCGTACCTCTTTTTTCTGTTTAACCCTCCGAGTGGCGGTATTTTTTTCTCCAAGTGGCGGGACATTTTTACTGACTTTGTATGTTCTCAAAAGAAAATTTATATAAAATACTGTAAATTATAAAAGTATTACATATCATATATCAAATTAAACTATATAACACACAGAAGACTAGTGCCATTACAACCTCAGAGATATATTCTCTTCTAGGAACAGGTTTGTCAGTGTTCTTAGAGTAGAGAATATATGAGTTTAGAAGACATAAGTCGAGAATATTTGTAAAGAGTCTTTTCCAGTATTTTGTAGTAGGCCTAGAGCAAGAAACATGGTAGATGGATTTGTCACTTGTGTCTACACCTCCCATGTAGAGATTGTACTTGTTAATTACTAGCGGTTTTACAGAATTGATCCCTTTTCTGTTCTTTACATTTACATTTTCTGCGTGATAAGCGGTTGAGAGCAAGTAGACGTTTTTGCCTTTGGCTTTTTGTTTGAATCCTACTGCTAATGTTCTATTTTTCCTAAAGTAGACACTCTCTCCCTTGTTTAATTTGTGTCCTACAAGACATTTTGAAAAGTTTTTGGAATTTTTGTTGACTGTACCCGTCATAAATGGTTTTTTGCCAATAAGGTGTCTGCTAGATCAGGTTTTGTATAAAAGTTGTCTGTAAAAATGTGGTATCCTTTGTTCAGCAACTGACTTTTCTCTAGAATTTCTAGGACTACTTTGTGAACAAACGGTTCAGGCCTGTGTTCTAGATAGTCTTTACCTGTGTAGAGCTCTACATGAACTACATAACTAGTCTGACCTTCACACGCTTCAAACTTTTTAATTCCAAACTGTTTATGTTTCTTATTCGGCATATACTGAATAAAAGTACATCTGTTTTTCATCCCAACTAAACTTTCATCAATGCTGATGTTTTGTGTTGGGATAAAGTGGGTTTTGGAAACAAGATTGAAATGGTCCAGTAAGAATCTTATTTTTATCCAGGGGTCATGCCCAGGCTGCCCTCGACGTACACTTGGTTCGGAAGTTAGATGTAGAGCTGCACGTATAGCCTGATACCTCTTCAGGGACATAGTTTCTGGGAAGAATGGTGTTCTTAAATTCGACCTTGTGGACCAATAATCTACTATATTGTTCTTAGCAACCAATCCCATATTTATGATGAGAGCAAAAAACTTTTTGATATCTGACACTGTAACGTCAGACCAAAACTGTAATCGAGAAAACTGTCTAAGTTCAGCAGAGTCTCTTTTATTTTGAATTAATTTCCTTGCATAAGCATTAGTTTCCTTCACTATTTTTTCCCACACAGTTGTAGTAAAGAACAAAAAGAAATATTGGATAGCAGGGCTATTTCGAGGAGGGCAATTACGAACTCCTGGGTTTCTTACTCCAAACTCTTGCTCAATATCTATGGGTGGTTCAGGAGGGTAAGCACGTAGCCATGTAGGCTGTGTTGTGTTAGGCCTAGAATTATTATTACCTTCATTCCCACTATTTTCTTCATCTGAAGAATCAATGTCACCTAGGTTAGGATGATAAACCTCACCGCTTCCTGATGAGAAGTCTTCTAGGCTCACATCATCCGGGAAATTGTCGGCTTCAATGTCACTGGCACTTACATCACTTAACTGATCATCAGCTAAACGTTCTCTGATATCACTAGATGGCAAATCAGTATCCATTTTGGTAATATAGTCAAGTAATAAAACACAAAACAGAAACTAAACACGACACGTTTGTCAGCAACGGTTGCCTGGCATTGTCATTGTCGTCTGGACTACGTGACTTGGCAAAGACGTTTAAAATAAAATTGTTTTAAATAAACCATAAGGCCAGTATATCTAAATACTATATCAAATTAAAGTTTGAAATCTGGTCTTTCTAACAATACCTAATATATAGCGTTTAGTCGCGGCATAACATCGGAAATACCGGAACAAAAGAAGCTTGCGTTAATAGACGCTGGAGTGTCTCTGCCACTGGCGAACGAGATTTAATAGACGCTGCAGCGCTTTCACCACTCGGAGGGTTAATGTTAACTCATTCTCAGTTTTAACATTTTCACACACTGAGCTATTTGTCAATTTTTGAGAAGGAACAGCTGATTGTTTTTCTCGTTAAATTCAACAGCTCTGATTTAAGATCCCTTTCATAGTCTTCAAGCAAAAAATGGTATGAACATACGGAACAAGAGTGTGGGTTCCATTTTCCTGCCCGCTTACATAAATACACCCATGTACTCCTTATTTCAGGGTCTTTAGGAAAATTAAAATATACCACGCCTTTTTTCTTTGTTTTAGCGTGGCTATTGTTGCAGACAGCAACAGTGCAACTTTTCCCGGGATTTGTAACCTACAAACTGACTTTCAGTTTAAATATTTCTTTAAATTATAGAAATATTTAAAGAATATAATTGGCGAACCAGTGTGGGCCAAACGACTATTCGGTCGCCAAATTTGGTAACCGACGTGTCAACTACGCCCTGTCGACAGTCGTCAGTGTAGAAGACGTTTGTCCACGCCGTGTCCAACATTGAATTAGACCAAAAAGTCGAAACAGAAATCTACAAGTCAGTTCAGCACCACAACGACACGACCGTCTCGTCAAAAGTCGTTACGAATGTACACCGATAGTTTAGACGTAGAAGTTCCGCGATGTCCGTACCGCTCGTAGTTGAGAACAACTCGACGTGCGAAGGACGGCCTTGTCCTTTACTCGCCACCGTTCCATCGGAATGCAATAACAAGTACCGATTCGAATTGGAAACTAAACACGTCCACTGATCGCACTCGCGGTGTGAGACGTATAGATGTGGTGACGTTTCCCAAATCGGAGACGATCCTGTCCAAGGAAGCTCAAACAGTGGACTCGATGTGTTGACACCGGCATCGTTTTCACGTCCGATTGTAAGAGGGTCTGAGAAAACAATATACACTCTGTAATGTTCTCAACAGGACACTTATGCACAGGGAAACGCGTGTACACGTGTTGACTCTGCTCTAAGAGTCGAATCGCATTGCGTTTTAAATCCGATCCTTGGACGTTGAGACGAATTGACCCGTTGGCGGCCAGTACCAAATCGTCGAGTAGTTGACGGTAGGTCAACGCGAACTTACAAGTTTTAGGGTCCAAATCACTGTACAATCGTAAACCGTTGAATGATACAGAATTTCGGAACACGTTTACTGACCCGGAGGCGTGCGACGAGTTCACCGAACAATTTATCTCCGTTTCCAGACACGACACACCTGTGCGTGCGGTCCACGACACATGGTCTACAACACAACTGGTGATCGGCAAGAGTGTTTTTCACAACGGACCACGAGTACCGGTATTTCTTATAGTTGATTCACGTAGAATCTCAATAAAGACGTCGTGCGCTCAACATGGAAAAGTAGGAGCTAACGTCGTGAACGCCGAGCAAACCGCACTTGACCTTTGTTTTTTCCAACACCGCGGACACCTCGTTAGCTGAACGTTTCGGCCCGTCCGGCACGTGAAGTGTAGGAACCGGTTGGCTAACGGTGGCGATGGTACTTCCAGAGGCTCTCGACGCTGAACGTTTTGTCGTCCTAGTGCCGGTCGAAGACCAGTCGACGCAATTAACCTTTTGCGCCTACGTGGCGAACGTTTCGTCAACAATGCAAAAGTTAATCTAAGTTAAGTTAATCTAAGTTAAGTTAATCGGAACAGTTCTGTGGTTCTTTTGGAGGGCGCTGTCGACGCCTTAGCTTTTTTGTCTCCTCAGTGCGAAACGGTGGGTAAACCGCCGTGGGCGTCGTGACCGATCCTCTTGGCCATCTCTGCACAGTAGGCGAACACTGGTTCCAGATAACCATGGACCGTGGCGGCACTGACATTCCACCCGTAATTGATAGTTTACACGTCTAGGTTGTTCAGCGCGTTTGACGTCAGTGTCTTGAGAGCTCGAGTGGGTGTTGGCCAACTGGCGAACGTGAGCCTAACTAACGCGCCGACACCAAAGTTCCATAAAGAATAGGTCCTTTAGAACGTCCGCTGAAAATCACCCTCCGTTTCGAGTCGCAAGAACGTGACTTGGACAGCTTCGTAAGCGCAGTTGGCCAGTACTAGCAGAGATCCACGAACCTGGCGTTGTCTTGAAAAACGTCGCCCGTCTTCATCGCGTAGCTGTCGGTGGAAACAAATTGATGAATACTAATTATGACGTCCGTCCGACAAAATAGAAGGCCAGACGGCGGCGTTCTCCCGTATAATGGTAGGCACTGTCGTAATTGTGAGGTTTTTGTGGAAAAACCATTCAATCGCCGGAGGAAATAGTCCACCTTTACAGTTCCGAAACACCGCCTAACAAGGAAAATAAGTCTGCGGCAGAGAAGAGGGATGAAGCTCTCAGAGAAGCAGTGCTACAAGAACGGAGACCGCCGACATATATATATATTCGTATGGGTCCGGGAAAACGACCACAAAAAGTAATCCAGTATATCGTACTCGTCCCTTCGACGAACACAACAGACTCTTTTGTTTATGGAGTCTAATTAAAATTATCTCCCGAAAAAACAACTCATAGTATATCGAACTTATTTCCTTAACGTATTCTTCTGTTACTTCCGACACTGTAATTTTCTGGGTCTTTTCACTTTCTTTCTCCTCCTCTATCCATACGATCGTCCCAGTGCATGACTCGCTGGGAGTGTTTAAGCCCGTGGTAGAGCCCTATCTGGCACCGGTAAGAACTGATGTGAGCTTTCTCTGCCGAGTCGTAAGTCATGTACTGTGTATGTCAGGAATGTGTGTGTGTATGTGTGTGTGTGTGTGTGTGTCCGTGTGCGCGGGTGCGTGCGTGTACAGTTGGAGGAATTTAGCTGCGTTCGTGGAGCCCAAATACTACCCTTTCAACAAATAAGGGTGGTGGGTTGCGTTTACCCTCTAACCGCTGAGATGAAGGCGCAGCAATCTCTTTAACGACTTTAAAAACTCACGATTTCGATTTACCGATTAGTATTGAAAAATACGTTATTTTCAAAAACACGTTAAACAACACTATAACAACTGAAAGACTATGATAAGTCCTAGTATTACTACTATTTGGTAATCCCTTATTATTTAATTTACAATCACTTCAATAATATCTAGTTACTTCAAATGTTACAATAAATATAATTTTCGAATAACAAATGTTACTTACAATGATTGTTTTTCATTGGAGGTCTTCAATCCCACTTAATTTGTCCTCCTCTTCTGGGTCAGTGTCACTGCTGCCTGTATCCGAACCAAATGATACAATAAAGGATTCTATAATATTGTCAATGTGGGGTTCTGCGGCTGCATAGTCCTATTCGATTTTCTCTACGTGCTTGCACTTTACTGACCACTTGTCTGCGCCCGTACTTGATATCTTGTCTTCGCATAGATCTTTACCTTGAGATATGGTAAAATATGTATTTCTCATAGCCACATAACTTTTGACTTCGGCCCAAATTAACTCAATGGGGTTGAGGTCTGGGTGGTAGGGCGGAAGTCGTAAGATGACATGACCCTCTAGGTGAACAGTTTCGTCCAAGGCGCACCGGACATACCTTGATTTATATAGCTATACAAGTTTGTAGAGTTCAGGTAAAAATAAATTTGTCTCAAAATGGTTTTCCGTTTTTTAAAGCAAGACTATCGTATCTTGATTCCTCCTTTTTTAAGTAGGAGCTTTTTTAATTTGTATGTTGTGGTAGGGCGCGTTATCGCCTACCAGTACTGAAATTGGTTCCAAATTCAGTAACACTTTTTGTTTTATGCACTTTATAAACATGTCCCCATTCACGTTGTCATGGTAGTCTCCACTATGGTTGTTTGCTTTCCAACAGGTAAAAGCATTAGACACGAACACTTTCTCTCCACCCGCATGGATAATTATTAGTCTCTTGCCCTTGAAAATCGGAACGTGTAAAGCTTTGTTTGAGCCATCCGACCAAGTTTGGTTAGAGACGTAAGACGATAGTATATAAGATTCATCTAAATAACTTTCTGGGCGTCCTTGCTCCCTGTCATCTTTCAATGCTTTCAAGTATGTTATCCTCTTCTATTGGATTTCTGGCTT
This sequence comes from Homalodisca vitripennis, assembly GCF_021130785.1. Classification (NCBI taxonomy): domain Eukaryota; kingdom Metazoa; phylum Arthropoda; class Insecta; order Hemiptera; family Cicadellidae; genus Homalodisca; species Homalodisca vitripennis. Next base: position 114,772 of record NW_025776261.1, read on the forward strand.
TTCAATTAATAATTTCCTGTTGTTTGCTGTCCCTATTGTGGCTCCTTTCCTGTAGTACACACTTTCAACAACTCCTAGATCTGCCTGTAGGACATGCTTTTCAATTAATAATTTCTTATTGTTTGCTGTTCCTATTGTGAGTCCTTTCCTGTAGTAAACACTTTCAGCAACTCCTAGACTACTGTAGGACATGAGTGGACAATTCTTTGGTGTTTTTATTTACTGTGCCAGTAAGGAAAGTGTCACGGTAAATGAGTGCTCCACCAAGTGGTAGCTTTGTATAAAATTGCTTTGTATAAAATTTATCGGTGAACAAATGGTAATATTTGTCTAGAAGATTGCTTTTCATCATTAGTTCCAATACTACCCTTTGTTTGAATGGGCCATCTCCACCTTTAAGGAAATCTTTTCCACAATAAAGGGCAGTACCTATGTAAAACATATCCGGTCTCGATGTCACAAACCTCGAACGTCTTGATCCCAAATCTGGCGTGGCTTTTTTTGGGCATGCGACGAAATTTTTACACTGAATTTGGAACGACTGGGTCCTAAATATTAAACGAGGTCGTGAAACGTTGATTGGAAGGTAGGGCCCACGATATTAACACCAAAACACCGTGCCGGTTCGTCGAGGGAGCGGGCAGCCAGCTTTGATCATAAAACTCCGACCACAGAAACTCTAAGATGTCCTCGCCCTACGGAAGCCAGAAGAGAAGAGAGCAAGAAACCTAATTCCAGATATCTAGAAAACCTGAAAACTAGAACCAATCAAGGGTTATCTTTCTTATGAATTGGATGCACTTTTGCCAATTTCAGGAGAGAGGGAAACACTCCTGTTAGAAATGATAGATTAACTAATTTGGTCAGTGGCTTCACTATATGCTTTGAGCATTTTTTTATGAACCACATTGACATAAAATTAATGTCATTAGACTTTTTGTTTGGAAGTTGTTGAATTATTTGATTAATCTCTTTCTCAAAAACAGGAGCCAGCACCAATGAGGTTGCTGGGCTCTGTCTACGCCTGGGGTTTCCTTGTGGAAGTGATGAACGAGGATCTCGCCCACCAGCAACAGATGCAAAAAATATATTAAACTCGCTAGCGACCTCTGAGGCATCACTCACAAGTCTATCCCCTATTTGGACTTTTATTTGATTATTTTCGCGACTTTTGTTGTTTATAATGTCCCAGAAAGTTTTGGAAATATTTTTGGAAAAAAGAATTAATTTAGAAACATCAAATGCTTTCGCAGCAATGATTACTTTCCTTTGTAAGTTCTTTTGTAAACTCGAAAAAAGGCTTTAAATTGTTCGTTGGTCGTGGTTCTATTGATTTCTAAAAAAAAAAACTTTTTCCCTTGAAACAAGGATGCCTTTTGTAATGGAGTCTAATTAAAATTACCTCCCGAAAAAACAACTCATAGTATATCGAACTTATTTCCTTAACGTATTCTTCTGTTACTTCCGACACTGTAATTGCGTCTTTTTTGTACCGATTTTAACTGTTTTAGTAGGACAACAGGTGTTGAAATGGAAATTTAAATATTCATTAAAAGTTTTAAACTGCTGTTCTACCGGTTGTATCGAATTTAGAAAATCCCATTTTTCTTTAGAAAGGGAGGCGTTAAGGAGAGCAATATTTCCAGGCCTTGTGTCTCTTATTGTTTTGGGAATTTTCGGTTCTTTTTTGAATAGTTTACCTCTGATAATAGCCTCTTGGCCATAGTGATCAGAGATTGCTGTATTGACCACAGTCACTGCGACATCAGAGATATTAGTAATAATGTTGTCAATAGCCGATTGAGTATTAGTGGTTACTCTCGTTGGAGATTTCACCAACAGTTCAAGATCAAATGATCTTAGCAAATCGACTAAACGCTTGGTAGATGGGTGATTGTTGTTTAGTGCATCAACATTGAAATCACCCATCAGAATGTAATTTTTTTGTTTACCCAGGTCCGTAAGTAAAGCTTCTAAACTATAAAAGAAAACGTCTTCGTTTCCTCCAGGAGACCTGTATATTCCTACGACGACTAATTTTGATTTGTTTGTTTCAAGTTTGACCCCGACTGCTTCAAAATGTTTTTCAGACGTTTCTTTGATTGTAAAGTTTGTGAAGATATACAATTTTGTTTTAAGAAAATTGCAACACCGCCTCCCTTAGAGACCTGTCTGCAGTATGAGTTTGCCAATTTATAATTTTGAATTTTGCACAGACCAATATTTTCACTGTTAAAACCGTTTTCGGTTACAACGAGAATATCATCTGTTTTCAGTTCTTCAGCCATAAGTTGAAGTTCTTCCAATTTGTTAGTTGCTAATTGGGCATTTTGATGAAGCAGTCGTAATGAATCATTTTTTGTTTGCACCGATTTGAGTTGGCTTACTTAGCCCTTTGCCGAAAAGTGGGCTCCCTAAAAAAATCGATTGCGAGTCAGTCTGTCGTATAGTTGGCGATATATACTCGGAGGCCTCTGTGGCACCAGCAAGAACCCCGCCTCCGGGCGACATTGAAGCAGCCTGAGCTCCGTTGACTCCCCGTGGCACGGCTGCAGCAGATCCGGACTTATCGCCACTGTCCAGCACAGGGTATTTCCTCAGAGCTTCAGCGTACGAAATGTGCTGCAGTCTTCCGGAGTGTTGGTGCTGAGGGTTGACAGCAGCTGGCACCTAGCTAATGGTGGGAGAGGAGGAGACTGTTGGAATCGCCAGGTCCGGTGCACCCGCAGTCTTGAGAGGTCTCTCCGATGCGACCCTCACAATCATCCTAGCCAGCAGCCGCTTGCCCCTCATTGTGAGGTGTTGTCCGTGCCTCGTGAAGAACTTTCGGCCGATCCCCCCCAAGTTTAGCACTCTGGCATTATATCGGGCAGCCAGTTTCTTTTCTTTCGCACATTGCCTGCACCTCGTTTTCAGAAACCTATCACCTTTCGTGTCCCTTTTATCTGACTTAGACAAAACGTGTCTGACAGTTAATGATTGCCGGGGACGAGGTGGTGGTGTGGCAATATTTGTTGTCAACATTTTTTCAATGACTGCAATTCTAAAGGCATATCAGTCAGATTTTTTTCTTGGATTTGCTATGAGATACAATTTGAAGCTGTTTATCATTAGCATCTGTAAAAAATGAATAAACATCTTCTTATACCATCGCAACGTTTTATGCTCACAAGTGTAGAATCTTATCATTTGGTCGTTTCTGTCAACCCCTTTCATGTAAGCATGTAGTGTACAATGGGTAATGGCTTTTGACGTGGTTGGCCAAATCTGTTGTTTGATACTGCCCAATAATTTTCAAATCTAGGTAGAAATGTATAGTACATTGCGTTTATCACGCCATTTACCTACCATTACTCCTTCAGCATAACGCTCTATGTCTAGCCTAGTCCCTACTACTTCTGGTGGGTGATATTTTCGGTTTACTACCAAGGTCCCTGTGCAATAGGTTTCTTTCGCAAGAATCTTAGATGCCAGAGGAAAGCTATTATAGTAATTATCCATATGTAAAATATGTCCTACTCCTAATTTGCCCGGCATAAGCTGCATCACGACCTTACTAGCATGGCCTTTGCCACTGCTCACCCCCTTTTCCGGAATAGATTGTAAAGGCTAAACAAAGGCCATCAGGCTCGCACAAAGAGTACACTTTGACACCATATTTATGGCGCTTTCCACTTATATACTTCCCGAAAAGAGGACGCCTTCTCCATAGTACGGTACCTTCGTTAAGGGAAAGCTCACAGCCAGGGTAATAAACGTCTTTCATTTTACTGTTGAAGTAATCAATAAGGATTCGTATTTTTGATAGTCAGTCATCAGTTGGTTGTTGATTGTCTGAAAAGTGAAGACATCTAAAAATCAATAAAAATATATTTCTAGACATTAGTTCTCTAACATAAGTGAAATTAAACATTTTATAGGTCTTCCAGTAGTCATCGATTCGACTCACTCTGACAATACCCATGTGGAAAATTAGGCCTATGAATGTTTTTAGTTCTGCAAGAGTAAGGTCTGCCCAGTTGTTTATTCTAGATTTAAGTCCTAAATTGGGCGAAAAAAATACTTCCCAAGCATATGCATTTGTTTTGTCTACAATTATTACTTGTAAAAAGTCATCATCTAACAAATCATTCCACCAACCTAAAGGTGTGTTATCCTCAGGCATTGGCACAAGAATTTTATTGTCCTTTGTAAATCGGATGTGTCTCAGACCTGCAGTTCTGGGTTGCCACTGTGGGTTGTAGATTTCATCATCGGGATCATCAACATTGTTGGGATTGCCATCAATTTCAGAGGCCGCGTCCTTGTCAGATGCCGCGTATTGCTGTGCCTCGTCAAGGTCACTATCATAGTGGCGAGGTTCGTCGTTGATGTCCAAAGCTTCTGACTCACTCGAATAGGCAATATCGTCATCACTATCTCAGAGAATTCTGTCTATTTCACTACTTCGTTCCATGATTACAAATACAATAAACAGTAATATACTAATACACTGTTTATATACACTAAATGTCATCAGTTATCTCAACCAGACAAAATAAATCACTACTAGGTTGTAAAAAACACCGTAATAAACAGTAAGATACTAATACACTGTTTATATACACTAAATATCATCAGTTATCTCAACCAGACAAAATAAATCACTACAAGGTTGTAAAAAAACACCGTAGTAAACATTCAACCGCACAACTTAGCTTGTACTGACTCATGTAATTGACTTGACGCATGCAATGCAATTGTAAATATTGTTAATGCAATAAAGAGTATTATTATTATTATTAGTATGGTGATGCCGAATGCCTTCGATCGGAGGAGGACGCAGTGAATGTGTTAATGCTTTGTCAGTTATAACATAATATTTGTATCCAAATGAATGATAAGATTTAAGACATTAGACAACTTTAATATCGTTAATTTATAACTCAGGTTATTGTAGGTAAATGTAAACCATAAAATTAAACATAACTTAAACACTTTAATGAACAAGTCAACAAGCAAAGTATAAATCAATATTAAGTCCCAGAATGTCGTGTTTTATGCTAAGCAAGGTTAAAACGATTATCCTGTTTTAAGATATAGAGGTCCGGAGTCCCTTCTTGATCAGCTGCAGCGTAGATAATGATCTTTTTGCCGAGCAATTAGTCACCAACATGGAAAGATAATTTCTTAACGCCACTTCTACATTAAGAAAACAATGTTTTACTAAGTTTTCCGACATACTTTGTACGTACACATTGCTGTACTAAAATGTGCTTTTCATTTTTCTCATATCCTTTTAAAGCTAGTTGGGAAAATTCTTGAATTGTAAAACTTTGTTGCCCAATTCATCGTCTGTAACTTCGTTGTACTGTCTAGTAACGTTTTACTTGCTGCTAACAACCACACGTACTGTAGACCTCTGACTTGATTGCGCGCGAGAGGAATGCGGCAGCCATTGCTGGGGCGCTTCTCCGTCACCGTCTACGACCCCAACCGAAAACATCGGTTCTGTCAACATTGACAGCCCAACCCTCTGAATATACCTCTTCATATCATAATATCACTATTACACTATTTGTAGCTTATTCAACACATTTATTTTTTTAATAAATAGTTTTATTTCTGGAGTAAACTTTATGATGAACACTTGATACTTGGTAGTTGGCAATAGAAAACACAATTTCAAATTGAACTTTTATTATTATGTAAACATAAACCAGAATAAGTTGTGAAATACATGAAATATATTGATAATACATTATAATAAATATGTTGATAATATATTATAATAGTTGGTGTATAATTAAAAAAATATAATAAACAGAGTATTTTTGTTAAATATTTTATAAACACTGAAGTGAGAAGTGGTAATTTACAGTACGGTATTTGCCGAATACATAATACATTGTTTAAGTTAAAAGTTACAAGTTGATATTTGAGGAAGTTGATTCTATTTGATTTCTAACATAAAAAAGGGAAAACAGCAGGAAATTTTGCTACTATAATATATATATATATATATATATATATATATATATATATACATTAAATTGTATAAATGGCAATAGCCTTATTTAATTTCAATAAACACTGAATCGCAAAAAGTACTTGCTCCGCCGGGAGTCGAACCCGGATCTCTCACTTGCCGGGTGAATGTGCTACCATTACACTACAGAGCGCTTACTTTTTCCGATTCAATTATTTTGTATTTGGCCGTATCTGTCACATATGAGTTTAAATAAGCAAACTAACATATGATCGGAAGACCAAATACCTGTCAAACGACTTTTATTTACATTAAATTGTATAAATGGCAATACCCTTATTTAATTTCAATAAACACTGAATCGCAAAAAGTACTTGCTCCGCCGGGAGTCGAACCCGGATCTCTCACTTGCCGGGTGAATGTGCTACCATTACACTTTACATTACACATATATATATATATATAATGTGCTATTTTACGACTTACAATTTAATCATCACTTGTACTTGGAAGAGGTTGAGCCAGTTCACTGTCAGATATTTCTTCCTCACTGTCATCTGACACTTCACTGTCACTGCTGTCCATTCCGCCCAACTCAATCACGAATTTGTCGATGGCATCTTCCATCAAGCCGTCCTGTTCCCAGTAGTGTTGTTCTAGCTTCAAGGTGTGGTTTGTGAAGCCTTCCCAGTCGATCTTGCTAACAGAACTTTGCGCTTCTCGTGTTGCCTCTTCCAGTTTCGTTAGTGACAGGTCTCCTCTTATGTTGTTTCCTTTCACCACTCTCTTGATTTTAACCCAGGCCAGCTCAATTGGGTTTAATTCACACATGTAGGGTGGTAATCTGAGAACCGCATGGCCTCGCCTCTTCAACGCCACGTCGATGCGATACACCTTTTCTTTAGGTTTGTGCTTTTCTATCAGCTCGTACAACTGAAACTTTTTCATATCTGCTGAGCATTGTATGTTGTTACTCTGCAGCCAGTCTATCATTTCCTTTTTCACAGCGTACTTTGTTGGCGCCTTATTTTCTTGATGGCAATGATAGGGTGCATTGTCCATTACAATAACACTTTTTTCTGGAAGGTTAGGCAGGAGTTTTTCTTCAGCCCATTTCTCAAAATTATTACTATTCATTTGTCCGTGGTAATCCCCCGTCGCTTTACCCGCCCTAAAAGTTAAAGCAGCCCCTTTAAGAAATCCATCTGTAGAACCCGCGTTTACAACAATCAGTCTGTTGGATGAACTTGTGTTCGTCAACACACCAGGCACTTCATCACTACTGCAGCACTTCCCGAATGTCAAAATTGTTGTCCACCCATGTCTCATCAATGTAAAATATTGGTCTTTTTTCATGTCGAAACCGTTGGATATCTCTCAAATAACGAGCACGCCAATTAACTATGTCTGGCCGCTCGATAAGAATTTTTTTAGTTTGTTACAACACCGTTTTCCACTTAAATCCCATTTGGTGCAGGAGTCTTCGTAGGGTTTCTTCTTTCCAAGGGAAGTCAAGTTTTTCTTTTAAAGCAATTAACAGTTTAGGAACAGTGGGCACTTTCTTCCTCACTAAATAATAGTCACTCACCACATCTCGAACGACTCTTCTATCAAAATCATCCATATGAAATTTCTTCTCCTCCGAGTACGGCCTTTTCTTACCAGGCGTAGTTAAAGGTGTCTCTCCAGCTGCATCTCCTTCCTTTCTAATGATAGAAATTGTCCTCACCGAAACACCAGTGTAATTCTTGACTCGCAAATTGCTCTGTTTCATTAAGTGCTGCAAATTACCAGTTCTCGCTTCTTCGTCACACTTACTTATCACACTCTCCTTATCACTTCTCTTGCTTCACTATGCACAGTCTGTCCTCTTTTACGCACCGACGCCATTCTCACAACTAACTAGTAGCTACTGAGCGTGTAACAGCGCTAGCGCAGTGACTTTCCGTGGCGCCGTACACAAACATCATGAATAGTACGTGCGGTTGCTAGGCAACGACCTATTTGGCCCAATCGCGGAGCGGAACTTCCCCCTCACCACTGTGTCCCCTCGCACGCAAACAAGTCAGAGGTCTACAGTAGAGCGCATGTCCAATTTTTAAGGAACCCAAATATCAGTTAATCTGATAAGTTTCTACTCATACTCCTTGACACTTTCCCGTTTACCTTGAATCAGGCTTCTCAAAGATTTCAACAAAGATGCAGCTGTTTTCACGTGAATTTTAAAGTTTTGTAAAGATTCACTAGTTTTGTTTATCTGACCCAAAATATCGTTCCAAAAGACAACATACCTGTACAGTCCCGCTTTCAAGATGTTCATTTTTCGAAGTAGTACGTAGCTTATTCTTAAATCCGGCCTCCATGTAGTATATTTATGCAGATAAAGTTAGTATATTTGACGCTTCATAGCGTACGTAGTTACATTATTACGTTATTATGTGTAGGAGTTTATTATACTAACAGGATTTGTTTGTAATTATTATACGTCCAGTATATTTGTGAAGAAATATTTAAAAACAATGGCTGTTCTTTATAAACCAATTTCATAAAGGGAATGTCGTCCAGAATAAAACATGGAGGGTTAAAGCCGCGTTTACACCGAAGTTTCAAACAAAAAGTTGCAAATAGCAGTTGCAAATAGCAGTTTCAAATTTTCATTAGTTTCAAAAAAGTTTGCAATTTTTAATTCATGGTTTTATTTCCATGTTTCATGAAAATGTTTGAAACACTTTCGACCATGATTATGACTCGCCTACGTTCTGGTTCTTGGGATCAGTCCTTCCCAGGATGTCAAGTGTGGAGGATGTCATTTTAGCCGCGGCGGCATGTGTCGTGTTGTCAAAGCAACGTAGGCCAAGACGATACTGGGTGAGGCCGTCTCTGCATTCCAGAGCTACGTACAGTGGAAACGACCTGTTGGACGATTTACGAGTAAATAGAGATGATGTTGACCCTCTATCAGGTGTACTGAGAACGGACGGAAGTTTTAAAAACTTTGTAAGAATGACCAGTGAGGATTTTGAATATCTAACTTTAATGATTGTTCACAAAATTTCGAAAATGGATACGAATTACCGAAAGGCTATTTCTTTAACGGAAAAACTAGCCGTAACCTTGCGCTTTTTAGCTACCGGAAATTCATAAACAAGCTTGAGTTACCTGTTCAAGATTTCAACATCAACCATATCTTTGTTTGTACCTGAGGTGTGCGAGGCTTTGATAGATCTTCTGAAGGATACCATAAAGGTAAGACGTTATAAGTAGACTACACATAGCCTATCTTTGTTATTTTTACAGCCATAATATAATGTAAAATATTGTTGTTAAGACTCAGAACCTGTTTAAGAATCCCCCACTCACACCCCTAAAAGGGCCTAGGGTATTTTATGGCAAATATATTTTTATAATTTTAAGTAATAAAATCTACTACTGGTATTTCTTTATTTGTACCAGAAGTGTGTGCTGCTCTGACAGATTTGTTGGGAGACAACGTAAAGGTAATTTAGTTTTCTATCCCATATCTTAAAAACTAATCACTGAAAATATCTTTATTACCGTTAACATTTTCTAAATACATTACAGGTTACATGACCACAAGTCCAATATTAGGGTCTATCAAACATTTAGAAATGAATGTACGCCTACTTGGCTACACTTACACAGGCCAATAAACATAAACAGCAAAAGGGCCAAAAACAACAAACAAAATTACTGTAATGGGTGGAGCCTGTGACCGAATCCGCCAGGGCCGAATAGTGAAATCGTCCGCCAAGACCGAAAACGATACTTTCCGTCAGCTCCGAATGATTCGACGTTCACGGACTGGAGAGCAAATTATTCGGAGCTATCGTCGGGCTAAGACATAAAATATTCGAGGCTCACGGACGATTCTAATTTTCGGCACTAACGGAATCTAGGAGGATTCGGAGTTGGCGGACTGTCTCGTTATTCGGTCCTGGCGGGGTCATGTGTCTTTTAGAGGCGAAAATTAAAGATTCCTATAGAGTCGAATAAATTCGGAGCTTACGGACTGATGTAGAAACTCTTCGATGTTGACGGATGAATAATAGAATTTATCGGTGCTATAGGAAAATTTAAAGTAGAATCTTCAACTGTCCGCGAACTCCGAATTCATACCAGTCCGCCAGGGGCGAATCAGCTCCAGTCCGCCAACGTCGAAAACAGCCCATTCCGTCAACGCCGAATCGTGAGGAGGGGGCAGTCATGGAGGGATAGAAGGTTGCGATGGCTGCTGGCTCGTCCTACTGCCGACAGTAAATTACAGTCGCCTGGCTCCACACTCCTCCCTCCGCTAACAGTACTACTCCGCTACACTTTACGTTAAGTGAAATAAGATAGCTATTAAAGATAGGTACAAAAACTTAGAGGTCAAATATTCAGCTTCTAAAGAAAAATGTAGTAAAATTAACAGTAAATAGGAAATATTATTTTCGTATATTGTGTTATATTATTTCTTAGATTTTATAGAATTACTTTTAAATTAAAAGTTTGATTAGTACTTAAAACCCTTTGGATGCCAGCCCATTTTCCAAAAGTACTACCCAGAAATGCCAAGGGCATTTACAGCAGTTTTGCAAGCTTTCACTAAATGTATCATAACTTTTTTATTTTTTAACAGATATTGATGATTTTTTTACCATTATTTTGCTTATGAAATGCCCTTGTTCTGTTGGTAAATTTTAGTTGCATAAATGTAATTTAAACTTATAAAAAAGTTAAAAATTAAGAAAAAAAAAATTAAAATTTCCAAAAAACATTTTTTTTTAGCACAAATAAGTGGTTTAAAAGAAAATGTATGCTGATTTCCTGTTATATCCTAGTAAACTATATCTAAACCCTTAACCTAATTACAAAATTTTTAAAAGCCTACCTTATATAGAAGTCCAGTTATGATTTTTTTTTCACTAAATGTGACACGGGCACAGTTTTTGTAATTTGCATGGACGTTGTATGTAATGTTACACTATATTCACAAATCAATATTTTGACACTATACAAATCGGTACTTTGGGATTATACCAACCACACCACTATGAAGAACACAAAAATATAAATTTATAGATATATTATAAACAAATATTGTAGAACGAAAAAACAACTTTTTAATTACAAAATTACAAACTTACAAAGATTATCAATTGTTAATGAGGTCAGATTCGCTTAAACTTTTTTCAATGAACTTAGAACATTATAAAACGATGTATTTGAGTAACAGAACTAACATTCCATCAATCAAAAAGCATTTCCAGGTATTGTGATCGGTATTGTGGTCGCTGTTATCTTATCTTTCTCGAGAATCCCGATTACGGCAGGCCGCGCGGCATCACATGATTATTTAAGTTTTTTGCACGGTACATAATTGCCTTTCCATTACAATTCAATTTATATTTCTGATCAGCCCCTCTAGAATTATATTTACTGATAGATACTATCTCGAGGGATGTTTTTCTTTCGTTGACATCAGCGCGAGCTTCGGAAGCACCTTCGGCCGGAGGCACTCGCATTTTGGGTGGCGGAGTTTGATCAAGAATAATGACAAGTTTTGTGCGTTTTTTTTTTTCAATAAAGAGTTTAGTTTTTATTTGGTAATGTTTGTTTTTGTTGAATTTTTGTGTTTGGAGAAATGTAGGGGTAAAATACGAAAGTACAACAAAGCGAACGGGCGGCGAGACTCTGCAATCACGTTATCTACTACACCGCTCGACTTTGACCTCTGTCTGAAGATGGGGAGGGGTTTGCGATAAGACAATTCCTGTTTTTATACTGACGAAATATTGTTCTACGCTAATCTAGTAATCAGTAGAAGCTAAATGTCAACTGTCTGAGGATGGGGAGGGGTTTGCGATAAGACAGTTCCTGTTTTATATCGACGAAATATTGTTTTACGCTTAATCTATTAATCAGTTGAAGCTAATTGTCAAATAAACGATTCATGTCTGGGTGTAGTCTGTATAATCCCAAAGTACCAATGAATCTAATAAAAGGGGCATAGTAAAAATGCCCTAACAACAAAAGTAATGAGAGAATTACAAACGTAAACAACGCATAGCAACACGAACGTAACCTCAATCTCGACCAAACAATTCAACAGCTGCGAAGCTCAAATACGACCAAACAAACAGTCCATAAAGGAATTAACTACTTTTTGGTTGCAAAGCAACTAATCGACTATCGATTAGTCAAAATTTCGCGGCAATAAGATAAACTATAAGAAAATTACAGGTGAAAAACGTGACGTACCTATATTACGGCCGTTGGCGATTTTCAGTTGAGTAGCCGACGGCCGTAATTACCGGTACGTTTGGCATCCAAAGGGTTAACTAATGTAATTGATATTTACCCAAATGTAGGTAATTATTTTTAAGTTACTCGTATAATTTCAATACTACGATGAAACATCTTTAACCTCATACACCACTACACGAAAGAATTCTAGGTGTATTATTTTGACGAAAACATTACTTTATAGAAAGTTTTTATCTTCAGTTTGTTGAAGAACTTACCTTGTCATCTATTAACACATAATAAATCTACACCATCTTAGTTATAAACGATACAACGGCGCAACAAAAAATGAGTTAGAACTAACACAAAACATAAGTTGAATGGTTTTCTAAAATTAATATCACATTTGAATCTTCCTTTCACTATAAAATTTACAATATAATATGGTTTTACTGTTACCGTAGTATTTTGCGTAACAAATTGTAAATTGTAGTGTGATAGCAGTAAAATATCTTTATGGGGAAAAAGATTAGGCCTACGCATGTTTGCAATCATAGATTGCACATATTTTATTATGTTACTCTTTCAACTTTTATCTATTACAAGTAATGAATTAAGTTTTATATCCAATAATTTGATATAGGATTTTTCAAAAATTGAAAACCCAACCAAGGTTACAAGACACATAAAACCAGTTAATTAAGTTGTGATACACTGACTACTTTTAGGATTAGATAAGATCATAACGTACGTATTATTGTTATATATGACGTTAGTATATATACAAATTTCCATCTATTGTAGCTTATATGCATTTTCCAGCTACTTGTTACCTAATACCAATAAATAAAGTACCAAATAGTTTGATCTTTTGGCGGTTTCCCACTAATCCTATCCAATATTACCATATTACATAAAGCAATCCATACAGTAGTAGAGATCAATCTTGTCTTAGTTGGAGCAATAGTAGTTATAATATCCCTTGCAGATAAAGCCATGATAATCGCATAAAGTTTGGAGGTGGTGAGGACTAATCAAAGTATGTACTGTATAGTTTAGGGGAGTCGAATATGGAATTAATACTCATATTCAAAATATTGAATATGTAGAAAATCCCTAAAGTCAAGTAATTAACGGAGTAGTCAGTTAAATTCTGTATAATGATTAAAATGTAGAAACCTATTTGGCTGTAAAAAAATAATAATGTTTAAAATTAATATATTGGATTAAATGAGTACACTTCATTACGCATTTTACGTGGAATCTTGTTATCCTTCTCATAAGTTATGAAATAATTTATACTCTCGGTAGTTATTTTTAATATTCAGTGTATATAATCTGTGTCACTCGGTCAGCCAGAGCGGACGATGCGGTGCATGAGAGAGGGCAAATGGCAGGCCAGCTGCGCGGACGAGCAGGAGATGATTGTGTAATAAACATCGCACATTGAACAGAGCCTCTGCACCTCGAGGTTTGTGGTCGTGTCACAGTCAGGCCCGCGCCGCCCGCACGCGTATTTACAACACCAAAATGGTCTCAGCAATCGCTCAGTCGGGTCTGCCGAGGCCTGGCGGGGATATCCGGACTGGCGGGCCCGCATATCCTATCTATTGCATCAGGCTGAGCCCGTGCATAATATGATGTAGACAAACATGAATTTTGTTATTCATTCGTGTCACAATAACGGCGTCTTCTACCAAATGGACATTCACAAGTTGTAAAACCTACATTGAAGGAATACATAATGTTTTCTTTTCAGAATTAACAGAGTACTCGGTTTATCAATCTTGTACTAGACTTAGGTTTAGTGGCTCATAATTTTTTTTTATCACACCGATAAGTGCCGAAATCAATGAATCTGGTTTAATGGTAGTTTTCAAATGAGTTGCAAATATACTCAATCAATACATAGTCTATGCATCAAAAGTTTTACATCATTGTAATACTACATGTTTCAAAAAGTGCACGAACACCCACAGTACTTGTTTGTATTATTCATTTAGATCATCACATTGTTGCAAAACGATAGCGCCATTGAGCTCTCTACTCCCAATTCTGAATCTCTGTCTCCAAGTAATACTGTCTTTAAAATCCAACATGTTTGTTGTTATGTATAACCTATTTTACATTGTCTCTGGATCATCCGAGATTTTCGTTATCCGAGGTAGTCTCGGTCCCATTTACCTCGGATAGGCGGCATTCTATTGTATAATTAAAAATTTTAAAACAGCGTTTGGATGCGTATTTTTGTCTTTAAAATGAGATTTACCTCACAATTTTGCAATCAAATATAAGCTCGTAAAATTGCTTGAAGTTTAACATTGTTCTCATAGGGAAAAAGTTAAAATGCCACCATTATAGCCGGCCGATCACTGGATAAGCTGGAATCACTTATCAAGTCTGTAAGTCTGTTCGTTTAGTGGCAGTACTAAAAATGTACTTTTGAAAAAAAGAGTAAAAGGCAGTAAATGTCAATACATAGAGGAACAAATGAATTTAATACAAAATGTATATATATATATATATATATATATATATATATATATATATATATATATATATATATACTAGCTGACCCGGCCACGCGTTGCTGTGGCTCAGTAACTATAGATTAAATTAATATTTTACTCATTATCTAAATACAATTAAATTATTATTCACTAATAAAGCTGAGAATAATTTAAATCTAAATCTATAAATGAGGTAGATAACATTGATTTTGAACAATTGTTTTGATTTAAAGTTTTTTTCTTAAATTATTAAAATTGACAATTATCTCAATACTAATTTGTGCACAATATTCTTGGTTAATCTGTCTTTTGCTAATACAAACAAATTTGATGACTTTCCCACACGTGAACAGGCCACATACAGTTGTCCATGACAAAAACACGTATTTTCTAAATCTAAACCGCAAGTCAATATTGTTTGACCTTGCGGTTTGTTTATGGTCATCGCAAATGCTAAACGAATGGGAAATTGAAGCCTTCTGAATGGTATTGAACATTCTGACGCTATTAATGGAATTCGCGGCAACAGGACGATTTCGCCTTTAAACTTTCCAGTCAAAATTGTTGCTTCAAGAATATTTCCAGTGATCCTCTTGATAACTAAACGTGTACCGTTGCATAATTTAGGCGGGTTTAAGTTACGGAGAAGAATAATTGGTGAACCAATTTTTAATTGCAGATTGTGTGGTGGCATTCCTGGTAAATCCAGAGAATTTAAAAATTCGGTGGGAAAGTTTACGGCTTCGTTTTCGTCAACAACTGTATCGATTCATTTAAAAGGCATCAAATCACTGGGTAATAATTGTTGTATCTGGAAGTTAATTTTGTCGACATCAACGTTTCTTGCTGCTAAAATAGCACGATTACAGAGCCAATCATGATCTAAATAATTATTTAATATATCCGATAAGACACTCTCAATGAGTTCACTTTTCGTCTCAACAACAGTGCAGAAACTATCTGGTAGTTTGATATACTGAGTATCTTGATACAGTTCAACTTCACCGTTTCCAATATCCAGCAATTGCTTAGAAAATACTTGTGCCAATGGATCATTTTGCATTTGTACTCGCATATTCACGGTCAATCGAAGAGTCTCGACGTTTCGCCATAAAAACGATTGTTTTAGACATGCGTTAATTTCGTCGGCAAAAGTAGAATGAGGAATAACTGGTAATGTCTGTCGGAAGTCACCAGACAATAGTAAAACAGTACCACCGAAAAGTTTATCGTTGCCTTTCAAATCTTTCATACTTCTATCCAATGCTTCAAGTGAATGCTTATGGGCCATTGTACACTCATCCCAAATTATAATTGCACACTTTTGCAACACTGAAGCCATTCCACTTTTTTTTTTTAATGTTACACACTGCATTTGGTTTGTTGTGAATGTCTAATGGCAACTTCAATGCTGAATGTGCTGTTCGTCCACCATCTAGTAATGTGGCAGCAATGCCTGACGATGCAATTGCCAATGCAATTTTTTGTTGCGACCGTATCTTTGCAAGGATTAATGATATTAAAAATGTCTTCCCGGTTCCACCTGGTGCATCTAAGAAAAGAAAATCCACCTTGTTTAGCATCAACAGTTCTTATAATTCGATTATAAATATTTTCTTGTTCAGTTGTCAATGATGGCTCATTATTCGCAATAATTGAAGCTAAATCAATTTCATTGTAATGTGTTTCTCGTTGCAAATCAGTGTTAAGTAAGTCAGTGGCCGGACGATTAGGTGCTGGCATACCATAATGACTAAGTGGTAAATTTGCAATTAAAATACATAAATCTTCAATCAACACTAATGCTTCATTATACATCTCTGGTGTGAAATCTAGATTTGGACATTGATTTGTTTGTTTGGCTCGATACAGGATGTCTTCAGTCATATAATTTTTATATTTCTCCCATAAAGTCAATGAATGTGTTGGATAACATGTCGTCAAGATTATTGCAAATAGTTGACGCATACTATTGGGTGTGGATGTTAACGCTGCATCAGCAAGTGTCAAGTCCCAATGATTGTCTGCCTCCAATAATTTCAATTCACAACATGCATCTTGATATGTATTGAACACGCGACCATTAACTGTGCGCAAATATTCAAAAGATGTTGGTCCAGGAACATTTACCAACAACAAACGCAAAAAGAAACATTCACGTTGTTTGGGATGTACAGTGTAAAGCCGTCCCAATGTCTTAGCTTTAAATAAACCTGGTATTGATGGATGTGGTGTTCCTTTTTTACGTGGTTCCCATTTTTTGCTTACATTATTCCACGTAAAATAGCATGGAACTTCGGTATACAATAATGTTTTTGCGAATTGGCCAAACACATCAGATTTTTGACACAAAGTAAAAAATTCAGTTAAAGTCGTCTTTGGTGGCTGAAGTGCTTTTTGGACAATATTTTTTTCAGAAAAATATACTCGCTGACCATTTTCGAGATGTATTGCAAGATGCTGAACAGGAGGATCTCTTTCGTGTATGGGAAAACTAAAAATATGCCAGATAGCCTCGTTACTACTAATATATCTCCCCATTTGGTATCGTGTTATTTCGTCATTTCGGTTAATATTTTGTACTTCGAATACGGCCAGATCACTTCCTTTATTAACGTATTTGCAAATGTACTTAATGGATTTCACGGAACTACAAAACTCGACATTAATATGAGCCTTATACGTTTTGGAAAGCAGTGGTGAGTATGGAACTACCCACCGATTATCAATTTCAACTTGATTTGTAGAATTTGACATTTGCATATTAAATGTACGGCCACCATGGTTAGTGTCTCTACGGCGATACAATGGATAACCATCGATATCCGTAATAGTATCATTCGTAAATGGTTTTGGGAAACGTTTCTTACATTTTCCATTCTCCATGCATGGCGACGTCATGTTAAAAGTACCACATGGTCCATGGATCATCTGACTGGTAACAACCTCAAACAACTCTGGGTCAGTTGATGAATCCGGAATTTCAGCAGAAATTATTTGATCTATTTCTTCTGGACGAATTTTATTTTCAAGCCAAATCAAAATGTGAGCATGAGGTAAACCTCTCTTTTGCCACTCAATAGAATACAGCCAGCAACACGTATTACCAAAAATAGAATATTTAACGATTAAATCAATCATAGATTTCAATTTTTGTTTAAATACACGTGCAACGATATCATGGCGATGTATTGATTGTTGACCTGATAATAACAAAGTTTTTATTTCTTCCCAATTTGGGTTACACGTAAATGTAATGAACAAATCAGGTCGACCATAATGACGTACGTAAGTCATAGCATCTTGCATGTATTCTTGCATATTCCGTGGACTGCCTATGTAGCTTGAAGGTAAAATAAATACAGTTCCAATATCATTGATGCTTAAGTTTTCGTCGACGTTTCCGATAATAGCATCTCGTAAATGGATGTATTCCTCTGATCGTAATTTAGCTTGATTGAATCTAATGAATCGTAAACGTTCACTTTCGATCTTAGCGTACATATCTACAACGTATTGATGGTACAGCTGACGATATCGTAAGATATAATTGTCTTGATTAAATCTAATCATCAATCGGTGCGCATAGTAGTTCATTGAACTAACTTTTTTATTTGTTTCATTACCAGTGACTGGATCACGCTGTTTGATGTTGATGTGATATTCATCTTGCCCTTGCCAGAATATCAAAGGATACTGAAGTGCGTCATATGAACGATGTATATCCGAAATTACACTAACAATTCTATCTCGACGTGTAATTCTAATGTCTCTGTTGTTAGATGGATCACCAACCATAATAATAGCAACTTCATCTACAGTTGGCGCGTTGAACCTGCCAGCATGTTCCCCGGATGGTACTTTATCGGCTTTGATGACAATTTGACAATTGTCACTTATTAATTGTGGTGATACCCTTTTAAATAGCTGAATAAGATGATTATAATTTTCGAAAAAAACTTCCAACGATTCCACAATTGCTCTTTCTTGTGCTTCTTCTATGAAATTATGCAGGCACCTAGTTGTCACACGATCCTCACAACTGCCCATAAAATAAATTTGAAGAAACTTTGAATCCTCATCAGGCATCGGCATTAGTGACCCAATCTTATGATACACTTGGCCTTGGATTTTGAATGTCGTTTCAAAATTACGTCCATCAGATGTTAAATCGCAAATCTTAGTTGCACCAAAAGATGTCATTTGAAAGCAAGAATTAAATTTACGTGTCTTACATAAAAATAATTTCGAATCGTCTGATTCGCCAGCAAGAAGTGATTTCAAAGGTTCTGGTGGAGTAGGAAGAAGTGGCAGTACAATTTTTCCTGATGCACAACACATTCCAGTTGTTTCATTTCGAAATTTTAACGCGTGGCAATATTGACATATTTTATCCATCGCACCAATTGTAATTTTAGAATGTGCCGAGTAATTAATGTCTGGTTCATACTCAAACGCAAGGCGAAAGAATGATGCACGTGTTAATACACGACTGGTTTGTTGCCTCGTTCTTTCGAGTTCTCTAAATCTGGCTATATTCTGTTGTCGCGCAGTTCTTGCCCTTAATACATTTTGTCGCAGACGTTTATTACGCTGTTCTTGAGATTCTTGACTACGAATTTTTGCTGTTCTAATTCGTTGAGCTGCATTTCTTGCTGCAGTTTCTTCTTCTGATTCTCGAGCTCGCCGAGCGCGCTGGAGTCGTACCTTTCTGCTACACGGATTGTTGAGGTTAGATTTCTTCCGCGGCATTATTCTGAAACTGAAAATATTTATAATTGAAATAAATTAATAAATTAGATCGAAATTAATGAATGTATTAATTAACAATTATCAGATTAAAAATCAAAATAAGTATCTTTCCGGGAGATAGTATTTACTCGTTTAAAAAGGAACTGAACTGCAGTGACACTCGACGGCAGTATTTATATCTGGGCCTTGAATTTCCCGAACGTTCTAGTGCGCATGCTTCGAGAAGAATCGATTGATCGATTGTTCGAAATAGTGACTCTCGAAGGTTCGAGAGAGAGCTTTATTTAGATTCAGAGCAGATCTCGAGAGCGAATGAGATACTAAAGCTTTGGACATTCTAATCAGAGATGGCGACTCGATAGAATTTGATCGCCAGATTTTGAGACTTTGATTCGAATTTGGCGCCAAGACTTTAATAATTCTCTAATAAAAGTAGTACAAAAATTTATCTGTTAACAATGATAATAATATTGTAACATAATACACAGAATAATTATAAAAATATCAGTCACAAACAATTAAAATAAGTACGATTATGTCGTGAATATAAATAAATATTACGTGGAATAAAGTTGTAGAATTTATATTCTAAAAAACAGAACACAGCGCTATCTATTGGATGTATTTGCAACTTAGATGTCAAACAATATTGAAGAATTTGATCGATAAATGAATTAAACCGCCATCTATGAGCACTTCATAAAACTAAATAGTAAATAAACACTTGCTTAATAAACATTTAATTAATACATTTTATTCGTTTATATTCACGACATAAGCGAATAATTCAGATAATAACTATCCTATCTTCTAAGTTAGACTAAATTACGGATACATGTGAAATTTGATTGAAATTGGTTCAGTCGTTTTGGAGTTTATTGGCAACATACATCGTGACTCAAGATTTGTATATATATAAGATATATACATATATTTATATATAAGATAGGACACAACAATCAAGACATAGGCTGTAAATACATTTGAAATTAGAATCTAATAAGAATCTATACATAAGTAAAGTAATATATAAAATATTAACAATTATTGATTTAAAATGTTTTTAAACAGGTACCCAAAATAACAAAATAATTATATATCTTAAAGTAGAGTAAAATGAAACATAAAATCTAAATAATACAACAAAATTGGAACACAACAATCAAGACATAGGCTATAAATACATTTGAAATTAGAATCTATAAGAAATAAGAATCTATACATAAGTAAAGTAATATATAAAATATTAACAATTATTGACTTACAATGTTTTTTAAACAAGTACCCAAAATAACAAAAAGATTATACAATATCTTAATGTAGAGTAAAATGAAACATAAAATCTAAATAATACAACAAAATTGGAACTATAAATTAAAAATATAAACCGTACTAAAAATTATTAATAAATAAGGCTACCAAAATGTTCGATAAATCCCAGTGCTGTTATGCCTGCATAAAGGGCAATGAGGGATGACCTGGAAAGTAGGTAGCCTGTCAATGCATTCAGCGCACAAACACACATGACCACAAGGAATGACCACGTGTGAAGCACGCTCCATCAGATAAATTACGCAGTACCTTCCAGGTGCTGCCTGAGCGGGTGGCGCAACAGCAGGGCCAGCTGCTTGCACTTCAGGAGGCAGAGGCGGTTGGACGACTACTGCTGCAGGAGGCGGAGGCGGTGGGACGACTATTGCTACAGGAGGCCGAGGCGGTGGAGCGACTATTGCTGCAGGGGGCGGAGGCGGTGGGGCCACTACTACTGCAGGAGGCGGAGGCGCGACTATTGCTGCAGGAGGCGGAGGCGGTGGGGCCACTACTGCTGCAGGAGGCGGAGGTGGTGGGGCGACTATTGCTGCAGGAGGCGGAGGCGGTGGGGCCACTACTGCTGCAGGAGGAGGAGGCGGTGGGGCCACCACTACTCCTGCAGGAGGACGAAGTTCCCCATCTCCAGCGTGAAGGTCAGCTCGTGGCTGTAACATACAACGGAATGAGTTTTAAAACATGCAAAAGTAGCCTATGCCAAGAATATAAAGGGGTTCTAGTTTCATCATTTTTTTTTTGAAATATAATATACACAAACTTTTAAAGCCAATTTGAAATATGAAATTGATGTAATGATTATGACCTCCTTAGGTGTTAAAAATGAATTACAACAAATTGAAAACAGTAAGTTTACAAACGTCAGGGGCAGGACGACGATTTTGCTCAGCTTGCAGAAGTAGTGGTGGCATGACTGGTTCTGCTGCTGCTACACGGCGCCCATCATTGCCAGGGATTGCCGCCAGCCGCACTCGCTCAGCTCTCATTGTGTCGGCTAACGACAAGGTATAGTGCGACACGCGGTTTAGGAACTGCGCCTCATTGTATCTCCCCTGGATCAATATGGTTGACGCCTGGTGTATTGCAGCGTCTTGGCGCACGTAGGCACGCCTTCTTTGGCGAACATGCTGTACGCCATTCGCCATTCGATTGTAGTCCTGCCACTGAGCATTTTTAATTTTCCTGAGGTTATCTGTGAAACGAGATAAACAACCTCAGTTTATTGACACTTGTATAAAATATGTCTTAGAGAAGGCATAAAGACCGCAACGGAAGACCATAACTACTATAACAATAAAAAGGAGTAGACTTCTGGTTTTATTAGTTATAATTACAATATTACATTGTCTATTTAGACATCAATTGGAAAGACAAGATAAATGTTCAAATGCCGAAGTAATGCTTAAAGTGCAAATAAAAATTCAAAGCATAAAAACCCGGTTTGTTTAATATTAACAAATAGTTATTTTAGTTGCAAGATTGAAATTAAAAGAGTATCGTACTTTTATTGTCATTTGCTGAGCGTAAGCTTTAAATTTTGGATGAAACTTTATTATTTTTTACATAAACAAGAATAAGATCTATGATATTATTTGTATAATGGAATTTGGCTGAGCGTCATTGAAACCTATCACCAATTAGGCTAGCACAGCTTCTCTTTTGTCTGCCGGTAGGATATAAATATTTACTGTCTGTATATCTATATCTGTCCGCAGGGCGTCTAAAGAAATGGCAAAAGACTTTTTACCGTGGAACTTCCACACTCCAGGATGTGGCCCCATTGTCCTTAATAGGCTGTTGTGGAACGCTCCAGAGCATTGTTGGTCCGGTGCGGCTCGCCAAACACGCTAAATCGATTCGCACCGACCATCCGCATCCAGAAATTTTCCATATAGCTGCAATATACATAAAATACTCTATAAACTATAAAAAAAGAAATTCTACCATGACATAGTTTGTTACAATCGAAAACAATTATTTGTCATACCGATATTGTTGTGACTATATCTTGGAGAAAGAAAAATGTACAATACAAAACATAAAATAGCTGTACCAAAATGCATAAAAAATTACTCGAGAAGGCTTAAGTTGTGATAATTTCTAAGGAAAGATTTTGAAAATTGCTGGAAGCAGAGTAATTATATAGGAAATCTAACAATAAACTGATTTCGAGCACACGAGAAACACCAAGGCCTAGCTTTTAATACCAAACATCCAACTTACCGAAGCAGTATTCTAAATCTGGCCGCCAGACTGTGCAGCACTGAGTAGTGAGCTATGACCCTGAGGCCAAGTGCTATTCTTTCAGCAGGCAGCAAAGCTAATGACATTAACATCTGCAGAGTCTTAGCAGCCTCTACGTTGGTGTCGACTAAGTGTTGGAGGCGAAGCTGCCTGTGCATGCGATATATTGTCTAAAAACGTAAATTTTCTTGTATAATATAACTAATTATATGTCACCAGATAATACATGTCCACATTTTTCCTTTATACAGTATATTAAAAATTTATTGTAAAAATAAGGTGTTACGATAAAAGAGGCACAGCAAAAAAAGCGCATTGCGAAGAAAAGGTCCAGTTGTCCTGTTGGACAAAAGGAATTTAGTCATTTAGTCTCTATGTTCTTAGAAAAAACATAGGTACACACAGAGCGCTCTCGGCTCTGAGCTTAAATTTGGGTACTATCTCGAGGGATGGTTATAATAAAACAATGTAATTAGAGTTAAAACTTATATATTAAGTTATTATATATACCTGTGCAAAATTAAAGAAGCATCCGGCTACTCGAGCATTAGGCCATACTAACTGAGCAACATTGCTCATAGCCAATTAAAAATCAGTCAATATGACCTGCGGATTCCAATCAGGAATCAATTGTATTAAATATATGAAAACACCTTGGTAGGACTCCTGTGTCTTCCTCGTCATTAGCACAAAAGCTACCGGAAACAGCTGAAACACGAAGAATAGTTTGTTAGTTTTAGTACTAAGTGAGCAACATTGCTCATAGCCAATTCAAAATCAGTCAATATGACCTACGGATTCCAATCAGGAATCAATTGTATTAAATATATGAAAACACCTTGGTAGGACTCCTGTGTCTTCCTCGTCATAAGCACAAAAGCTACCGGAAACAGCTGAAACACGAAGAATAGTTTGTTAGTTTTTAGTACTAAGTGAGCAACATTGCTCATAGCCAATTCAAAATCAGTCAATATGACCTACGGATTCCAATCAGGAATCAATTGTATTAAATATATGAAAACACCTTGGCAGGCCTCCTGTGTCTTCCTCGTCATTAGCACAAAAGCTACCGGAAACAGCTGAAACACGAAGAATAGTTTGTTAGTTTTAGTAACTTCCTGGGTCATTAAGAGTTTTAATTACAATTGATAATTCTTCTACATGATCTCTTTAATCGATGATAATATCTAGTTAATGCTGCTTTAGAACAAAATGCGTAAAGAAATCACATTGATTGCCCTTAAGAAGTCCAATTTTTACATTGTTTGTGTCTCGTGTAGGTGCCATATCGTTTGTCCGAAATAACTTTTTAGCCACAAATTACGTATATAATATAGAATAGTTTAAAACCATGTAATATAGACTAATTTAATGCACTACATCTTTTTATTTCAGAAATAATTTAAGTTTTTCTAAAGATTACGCCTCAAGATTAAGGTAACACATTTACATGTTTATATACCTGAAGAGTGTTGAGATAAACAACAGATAAATTACAACTATAAACTATATAACAAACTATTAAATTTTAAATTAAAATGTATTTAAAGGCGATTATTTATTTATTTATTTATTTATTTATTTACATACGGTATACACCATTTCACATTTGTTATAGGTATTGAGAAAATACAAGAGAAAATACCTAATTATTGCTTTAAACAAATTAGGTTATTATAAATTCATAGTCATGCTACTGTATATAGGACGGGATCGATTAATTCCTCTTATCCACGTGTACATAATTAAAATTCGTTGCATTCGTTCTCTTAGAAACTCGTAACAATATTTGTGTACTAATAAATATACAATTGTCTTGTTATATTTTAATTTTATCAGGTTGAACATACATTTGTAAACAAAAACTGCAAAGTATATTGAAATGTTGATACAATTGGTTTTTAGAACTGTAAAAAAACACAAATACAAACTTAGAGATAATCACTCTTTTCCTAAATTGTGAATGGCTGTTAGCATTAAAGCGTAGGAGTTGTCAAAAAGTGTAAGTATAAAAAAATTGTCACTTATTACCTAATATTAATGTGTTTAAAAACTGTAATATTGTGTCTGTATAGGTAAATAATTGAATTTAAACGGTTGCAGTGTTGAATAATATGCAGTAATATTGCGGAAATAGTGGTGAATCGTCATTTGTTAATAAAGTTATTATTTAAGGAATTAGTTATTTTAAAACAAAACACACGTGTCCATTCCATGTCTGAATATAGGGATTTCGCTTGCACCTCGTAAAAAATCTTATCCTTATCTTAAACAGTTTTACTTTTTACCAAATAGTAAAATAATATCACATTCTGAGTCGAATGCATAGCCTCGTCGATTGATCAATTTATATAGTTTTAAACAAATGTTACTGCCTATAACACACACACACACACGTTAATTACACGGTTATACTATTTATTCTAACTTTACCTTAAAAATAATAGTTGTCCATTTAGTAGAGATTAAATGTTTGGAAGAGGGATGGTATACAGAGAAAAATGGGTAACGGGAAATTGAGGAACAAGAATATATTTTATTTATCTTTTGCCTTCAGCAAGGTATATTATTTTCACACAAATTAACACTCGGAGAAAAACTTCGGACAAACAATATGCCTCTCGTCACACATAAGAAAACAAAAGCTGAGTTCCCACCATTGACTTGTGTATAAAACTTAGGAACGACTGTTCTAAACGTAAATATTAATAAATACAACGTGTTCCATATTATTTTACAAGTTAATTTCTGTATACATACATGATTCAAGAACTCGCCATGGATTGTCACCAGCTGATAAGCATGGCGGGCTGTTCGGGCCAGCTGTTCGGGCAATACTTTAAATGTTCCATCAACGTGGAGCCGTTGCGTGTTGACCAGCGCAGTCCGTAGTCCGCAGTGAATCATAGGTCGCAGTGAATCATAAATGGCTGCTGTCCACCCTTCAGCCTCTCCGCCAACGACACCTCGGAACAGTGGTTCGTCGCCACCCTCGATGGTCATAGAAAGATGTCTCCACTGGTCTCCAAGGAGTATGGTGGAAAATTCTTCCAAGGATCGAGGTATTCCCCGTTGACGGTGTTTGTATATTGTTGAGCGTACCCCGGGATACCCGATCCTTAAAGCTGCTCTGGGAAACCTATGGAAATCATCATCGTATAATAGACTATTTGTTTAAAAAACTGTATGTAAAATAAGGTTGTGTACATCTATAAAAGATGGAAGTACTCCCTGGTTTCTTGTACGCGTACATGATCACTCATTACGTTTTTAAACTTTAGATATCGGATTAATTTTAGACCATACGTCATGAGAAATTAAAATTTGAAATTTCTTAGGTGATATTATTCCCTTTAATTTTCTAACCTTCTTATAAGTATTATACCTGTTTTCTTATGTAAATACTGGTATATAGGCTATATTTATCGTACCTCCATTCAAACAGTTTACATACTACCTGTTTGATCATCAAGTATTCCAAGAAAGGTGGAAGTCGAAAATGAACAGTTTTTGCCAGAATGGACCGATTTGTATTGTTTCACGCGTATTGATACCAAATCGTGTTAGAGCAGTACCATTGTGTTTGAAGTGTCAAAAACAGTTACGTTATTTAAAAGATGGATTATAAAACGACATTATGAGATCAAACACAAATCTGCTGATATATTTACACCTGCCAGTAATCTTGGTAAATCTAAAATTGCGAGTTTACTGTCAATCTACGTATCTTCAACTCAAATCAATGACTGAGCAGGTGGAATGTGGAGAGGCTTCTTTACGTATTTCTTGGACTCTTGCTAAGCATATGAAACTATTCAACGATGCTCACATAATTAAGGAACACATGCCCGATGTAGGCAATGTTTTTGTGATAACGGAAAACATGGTGTTGAAACTATTCAACGGATTCCATTATCAACATACTAATATAGAAACAAACCATCATTGAAAACCACAAAACAGATTTAAGAGACTAAAAAACATTTACCTTACAGTTGTAAAATAAATATATAGTTTAAAATTAAAACCCAATGATTTAAAACTGAATATTGACATCCATATTTAAAAACTCGTCAATTGAATAAAATGGATTATTTAAAAGCCACAAATAAAATTTTCTTTTTAAATTACTTATGGGAGTAACATGAGCAATTTCTGGAAGCTTGTTAAAAAATCTTACACAATTTACCATATAGGATGTTCTAAATTTGGTCAGTCAATGTTGAGGAATGTTAAGCTTATTTTTATTTCTGGTGTTGTGTGTATGAAATTGATTTCTAATGAAAAGGTTTATGAGGTTAGCTTTAGTGTATAATATAATATGATAAATGTAGAGATTAATAATGGTAGGTAAATTGTATAAATAGGCATTTGCAATGATTTAATGGTGCAGCATGACAAATGATTCTAATAATCTTTTTTTGGATTATTAACAGATCTGACACTGCTACAGAATGGCCCCATAATATCAAGCCATAAGCAATATGTGATTGGAATAATCCAAAATACGCAGTCCTAAGGTACTCATTAGATATTATAGATCTTAATTTCCAAAACAGAAAAGCAACTCTCGAAAGTTTTTTGCTTAACACGTTTAATGCGGATGACGCGTAAGTGCGGCATTTAGTTGCCTCGTCATGTGCTGATGACGCGTAAGTGCGGCATTGCGCGCGCACTCATATAACCCACAATCCTCGGTCCTACGTTTAGTTTGCTGATGTTAATGGCTAATGACAGTAGTGTATAGAGGTTATAGTATTATAAATTGCCCATTCGTTTTTAATGTATATTGTTTCATAGTTTTAAACATGAGTGATAAGGAACCATTAGATGTTCGTAATCCCGATTGCCTAACTCTAAGTGAAATATATATAGATAGGTATGCAAACTATGAATCAGATTCCGATAAGTACAGTAGTGGGGACAGTTATAAACCAAGTGGAAATGAAACCAGTGACAGTGATGAGCCTGATGATGGCCTTGAAAACTCAGTAAGTATATGTAATGCCTTATCCTGTCTTCCCGATATTGACGTGCCCGGTCCTAGTGGCCTTCAAAACATGGACAATCCCACACCTCCCTTATCTCCACCAACAACAACAACTGGCAACAACACGAGGGAAAAAACCTCCCCGTGTTGAGTTACAGTGGGATGAATTACCTGAGATGAAAACATTTTTGTTCAACCAACCTACAGGATTGAAAGTTCCGTTGCCTGGCAACAATCCAATAGATTATTTTCAACTTGTTATTGACGATTGCTTCTTACTTAGCATTATCAGGGAGACTAATCTGTATGCCGTTGATGACTTTTTGAATGGAAATCTAAAACCGGAAAATTACATTGTCTGAATTTAAAACTTTCCTTGGCCTATTATTGCACACTGGCATCATGAAGCTGCCTCAACTCCAACAGTATTGGATGAAAGATGAATTATTTCATACATGTTTTGGTAAATATATGTCGAGAGACAGGTTTTTTATTATATTAAGATGTATGCACCTGGCATCTGAAGACCAAACTGACCGATTGCAGAAAATCAAACCGGCTATGCAATATATTTCAATAACAAAATGTCTTGTATTTATGCCTCTTGCAAGGAGTTATCTCTAGATAAGTCCATGGTCTTATGGAGGGGTCGGTTGGTATTCAAACAATATATAAAAAACAGAAGACATAAATATGGCATAAAGCTGTATGTTCTGTGCGAACCTAATGGTCTTGTAATGAAGTTTTTGCTATATATGCTGGTGCTATGGACATACTTTCTGGTGAGGGACACTCAAAGAAAGTAGTACTATATTTGATGGTCGAGTGGCTCAACAAAGGGCACTCAATATATGCGGATAATTTTTATAATAGTATTGAGTTGACAAAAGCACTTATTGAAAAAAGAACTTACATAACAGGAACTCTTCGAATAGACAGAGTTGATAATCCCAAAGAAGTTGTAAAACAAAAACTGAAGAGAGGTGAAACAGTAGCTAAATATCACAATGGAGTTATGGTGGCAAAATGGAAGGACAAAAGAGATGTTTTGTACATTAGTAGTCAGTATGAAAATGTTATGGAGGAAGTGACTAATAAGAGAGGAATAGAAATGGTGAAGCCCCTACCTGTAATTGAATACAACACTTACATGAGTGGTATTGATAGAAAAGACCAACTTATGAGCTATTATTCTGTTAGTCATTCTGAGTTTATTTATCTATTACAATAGAGCATTCATATATTTATCTATTTATAATTTGTTGAAACACTTGTTATTATTAAACTTATGTTATGCTATATAATTATGTTTGAATTATTAGTGCTCCAATGATATGCATTGAGTAATTCTAACGACTTGAATATTTATTATCAAAACGTAAGAGGCCTCAGATCGAAAATTTAATTTATTTTTAAATAATATTATGGCCAGTAACCACGATATCATAGCTTTAACAGAAACTAATTTACAATCTGATGTTCATACCAGTGAATTGTTCCCAGATACATATAATGTGTTTAGAAAGGACAGAGATTTGGGTGCAACTGGGTTATCTAGTGGAGGAGGTGTTTTATTAGCTGTAAATTCCAATATTATGTGCAACAGAATTCATAACCTGGAGTGTAACATACCGAACTGTGAAAATATATGGTTAAAACTGTCTAGCAAAACAGGTAAATCGTTATATCTATGTGTTGTTTATATTCGGCCTAGAGCTTCTTTAACAACGTATCAAGTTTTTTATGAAAGTTTACAAATTAATAATTTCATTAATAATAGTTCTTATGTTTTAATCGTAGGAGATTTCAATTTGCAAATATTTGGAATGAATTATAATTTACAACAAGGAGATATCTTATGCAAAGAATTAAATGTGTTTTTAAATACTCAGAGCTTAAGTTTGAAGAATGGAGTTTTAAATTTTCAAAATAAAACTTTAGATTTAATCATTTCAAATATAAGTAATACCGAAGTGACACGATGTTTAGATCCGCTTGTAGCTGAAGATCCTTATCATCCAGCGATAGAGGTGAGGTCTGTTATCGCTACTCAACAATTGTGCAAGTCAAGGTCTCCTGACCAAACAGGTTATTGTTATCACAAGACAGACTTCTTCAGTTATATCGTAGTTTGGCAGAAATTGATTGGTCTCAACTTTATAGTATACATGATGTTAACGATGCGTTAGAATATTTTTATGATAAAGTGTACGGGATTATTAATGAAACTTGCCCTCGTAAAAAGTCTAAATTGTCGAAGTTCCCTTTCTGGTTTACTAAAAATATTATTTCAAATTTAAAACTAAAAGACAAATTTCACAAAAAATTTAAAAAATTTCATGATCAAGAGTACTATATTAGATTTAAAAATTTAAGGTCAATAATTAAGAAAGACGCTTATGATAACTTTATTCATGAAGCGGAAAATAATATTGTTGGAGATAGTAAACAGTTTTGGAAATTTATAAAGAGTAAAAAGTCAGCCAATAAAACTTTATTTGTGATGGAAAATAATGGTATTCAATTAAATAATGGTAGTTTGATTGTTGATGGTTTTAAAGACTATTTTAGCTCGGTATATAATGATTACCAAGTGGAACCAACTGTGGAGATGGCAATGAAAGAAACCCCCATGACGGGTGGCGATTGTCTGATTCTGGACCAGGATGTTAAATTGGCTATTAAAAAGTTGAAATCCAAAACTACTTCAGGACCTGATTTGTTACCTCAGTACATATTCAAAGGCTGTGAAGATATTTTAATCAAACCGTTAAATTTTAATACAATTTAAGTTTAAAATCAAGCACATTTCCTGAAAAATGGAAATTGACTAAAGTAACACCTATTTTTAAAAGCGGGAAGGAATACCAAATACAAAATCATAGACCTGTAGCCGTTTTGTCAACACCTGCTAAAATATTTGAAAGCATTATTTACAAATATTTATTTAACTTTTTTAGTAAATACGTATCTCCTAATCAACATGGTTTCTTGCCTGGACGCTCAGTTAACACAAACCTATTAAATTTTACGGATTACGTCTCCTTGGGGTTGGACTCGTTGACCCAGACTGATGCAATATATCTTGATCTGTCCAAGGCATTCGACACAGTGGACCACTTGATTTTATTGAAAAAACTGCACCATTATGGATTGTCAAGTAACTTAATACATTTTTTTTCATTCTTATTTAATAAACCGAAAACAGTTTGTATGTTATAAGGGGTTATTTGTCATCTAATTTCTTGGTGCAATCTGGGGTACCTCAAGGGTCAAATTTAGGTCCTTGTTTATTCTTAATTATGATTAACGATTTGTGTGACCACGTTAAAACAGTAAAGTCTTTGTTATTTGCTGACGATTTAAAACTTTCTTATTACATTTCTTCAATAAGGGACGCTGAAATACTACAAGCTGATCTGGATAATTTGTATAAATGGGCTAGCCAAAATAAAATGAATTTTAATATCGCAAAGTGCCATGTAATGTCTTTTACCAAATCAAATAGTTCTATAATACACAACTACAATTTAAATGGACAATCAATTACAAGAGTCAATTTAGTTAAAGACTTGGGCGTTACAATTGATACCGTAACGAATTATCGTTCAGTACTCATATAGAAACTTGCGTGAATGCTGCGAGTAGAATGATGGGCTTTATTATGAGACAAGGTGCGAATTTTAGAAACATAGGGTCTTTTATGGTGTTGTACACATCCTTGATCAGATCGAGACTTGAAAGCGCCGCCATTGTATGGAATCCTACGCATTTAATTTATAATGATATGCTTGAAAGAGTGCAAAAGAAGTTTTTGAGATATTTATATTTCAAGTGTTTTAATGTTTACACGTATTTAGTTCCATACAATGAGCTGTTGGAGATGTTTGGGTTGACGAGCCTGAGCCTGAGGAGGCGGATCTTGGAGCAAGTACATCTGTGGGGCCTGGTCCAGGGTCGGGTGGATGACGCGTACTGTTTGGGGACCCTCAGCTATCGCGTACCGAACTTTAACAGCAGAAACAAGTTTTTGTTTAATTTACCTCACTCACGCACAGTGATGCGATCGTCTTTTCCTCTGTTGCGGATGATGAGGGGTTATAATGCAATGCTTTTGGGTGGATCCGACATTGATGTTCACTTTGACAGTTTAAATATCTTTAAAGAGAAATACATTTCATTAATTTTGTATACCAGTCCTTCATAGTATATTTTTCCTTTTACAATTTCTTAAATTCAAGTTATATTTATTAAATGTTGATTTATTATTAATTTATTAATTAAAATTTCATTAATTTATTAAATGTTGATTTATTATTAATTTATTAATTAAAATTCCATTAATTTATTAAACTAATTTCCTGATATTGTCATTACCATATACTGTATTTGTTATTTATCTGAATGTGTATTATTTATTGTTTATTTATTTATAATAGTGCCTATGTAACATTTAGAATAATATGTATTTATAGTTATTTTGCTTATAAATATTCCAGTGATACAATGGATATGGGACTTGGACTCAAACCACTTATGATTTGTTTGTACTGCTATAATGTAATTGGGTGTATTTCCTGTTTTATAGCATGAAAATAAAATAAAATAAAAATTATCCGTGTGAACGGAAAACAATTCGTTGGTATAAGAAGCTCCTGTTACACATTTTTCAAATGGGCATACTAAATGCTTTTATGCTGTACAATAAGTATAATGGCGACAAGAAAATGACCATGTTAGATTTTAGAGTAGCCCTAATCAAAAGTCTTCTTGCGCCTGAACCCAACGATGCAAATAATGACGGATATGCACGAAAATCATGAAAGTCATTTACCGGCAAAGTTACCCATACAACCAAATGGAAAGAGAAATAGGCAGCGATGTCAAATTTGCTACAAAAAGGGCAAGAGGAAAGACACTACTTATCTCTGTTTGGCTTGTCCTGAAAAACCAGCTCTTTGCCTTTAAAAATGTTTTGAGGAATATCATACCAAATAAAGAACTTTTTTGTATTGTATAGTGTAAATATTTTGTGAAAAAATTGAACATTTCTTAGCTAAAAGTTTTATCTTCAAAACTTGTATCCTAAAAACTAATATTTTTCTTTCTATAGTAGCCTATAAGACTATTTTGACTTTATACTGTAGCTTTTTACAAGAATACAATTACTTTGCATATAAAAGTTCAGGATTTTTTCTCCAACTATTTTACTGTAGAATATATGTTCAATGAAACTAAAGTGTTGAAATTCAGTCAACAAAAATGTTATTTTCAAAAAAACTCATCCAAAAGGAGAAAAGAATGTACATTACAGCATTATGATTTACATGGTAAGTGATAAAACTTTACTTTGAGTAATTTATTTGTAAACAATCAAGATAACAGCTGTTTTGATATTTAACACATTCACTCCCAGAGCATTTACAAGCTGATTATACTTGTGCTTGTTATTATTGCTTAGTCCAATACTAGACATGTGCTGCTTGGGAGCTTAAGTATTAATCTCGTATACTAATAACCTGAGTAGTGTTAATACGCACACGCTCTGACATGCTGACTGTGCTGCACAATCCAATACCAGAAACTGTGCTGCTTGGGAGTTGAAGTGTTAAATATCCATGACGCATAAGTGCGTCATCAGCACAGAGCATAAAACGTTTTGCAATCTGATGCTATGTGCTGATGACGCACTTAGCCTACGCGTCAAATTTTTTTAATTCTAAAAATGGTAAAACTCAAAGAAATTAGTTACCGTAAAACTGGGTTACTTTGCTCCACTTTTACCAGATTTTCTGTTTGATATTGTACTGGAACATAACAATTGACAAGTACTCAAGTTTGAAGGCTAATTTTTAATAGTTCAAAACTTTCTCTGAAAGATTGTTATATTAAAAATACATTTTTTATAGTTGATTTATTAAATTTATTTATTTTTATCCTGGGCCAAAGTAAGACACTGGTTAGGGTAACTTTGTCCCACTTCGTATGTCCCTATCTCACAATACTGTAAATCATAGTTGGAGCAATGTAACACCCTGGTTTGGATAAAAAAGTTCTCTCATGTCATTGTAAATAATCAGACTTTATTTATTTTTATTTTTCACTAGTTTTTCACATGTTTTACAAAAAGCAAAGTAAAAATTGACTTTAGCTTGACTTAAAAAATGGTTAAAAAACATTAAAGGAAAAAGAAAGTGAAACAATATCAGTCTTAATATAAGTAGGTAACATTAAGTATATGGTATATCATGTAATGTAAGTCTGTTATTTATGGCATATTTACAGAAAAAAGTCCTCTTTTCAGCAATTTTGAAGGATTAATCAGTTGTACAATGTCAGACCATTTATAGAAAAGCAAGTCTTTTTCATTGGGCCACTTCCAATACCTTGGTGTAGGCTGCATACAATCCACAATAGCACCAGTGTCTAGTACACTCATAACGAGTCCTGGAAATTGTTTTCCATTCCAGGTAACCACTACAAATTTTCCTTCTTCTACAGCGTCCTTTACAGAGTGAGTTTCCAGAGTTGTTTGTAAAGTTGATTCCATTGGCTCATTTTCTACAACAGAACTGTTGTGAGTTTTACTGCCTAAGCCAGAGGATTGGGGTATTAGTTCACACTTTTCTCGTTTACGAGACTTTGTGGGTTCTGATACATACACTTCCTCATCCGAACTAAATATCAAATCACTTTGCCCAGATGAAACAATACTATAAGTGTCACATTCTTCATCACATGACAAAAAATCCCCACATTTATTCTTCTTCGTATTTCTTTTTTTCTTTTGTTTTGGTTTTTCTTTTGGAATTTTTTCTTCTTGTTGTTGGATCAAGTCTTGTTCAGTGATGCTTTGGCCAGCTGGTACATTTAGTTTCTTTTTTCTAGAGCTTCGGGGTGTCACAATTTCACTCCTTTTCTTTTCTAGATGAGATAGAAAAGATTCTCCAACAAGTTCTAAGTCAGCTGATGCAATTTTTGATGGGAGGCGTTTTAATATCTCATCTTTATTAAGTGGATAAATTCCTGACTTTCTAAACCCAGATATTATGTTTGTTGAAGTGTTTTCCTCAAGTGAATCCAATGTCTTTTTTAAAAGCCTAGGAAATAAGTCTTTAGGCAGAGATGCAACATTTTTTCCACTTTCGGTTTGTTTCCATTGTTCCATTGTTTGCTTCCATTTAATTTTTAATGGTCTGAAATATGCCACATCTAGAGGCTGAGTTAAGTGGCTTGAATTTGGTGGTAAGCAAACAAAAGATATGTTATTCTCCTGACATAGTTGAAGTACATTGATGCTTAAATGAGAGCTTAAATTGTCCCCTATTACTACCTTTTTCCCCTCTTTTTTCTTTAATTCTGGAAGGAGGTGTGATCCATTCTTCAAACGTTGGTAAGTCAATCCATCCATGTCGAGTCCTGTTGTATCTAGCTCCAACAGGGCCACATTCTGTCCATGTGTTCCATAAATGTTCAGCCTTGTATATAACATAAGGTGGTATTGGCTCTCCAGCAGCATTAGCACAGAACATTACTGTTGTGCTTGATTTTGTGGAGTTCATAACACGTTCGGGGTACTTACAACCCCTACGAAAAATGATCTTCTTACGTCCAGGGTCATCAGTCATGTTAGTTTCATCGTAATTATATATATTGCTGGGTGGTACCGGTTCATCATCTGTCAAAACTTGTTCTAGATTCTCAATAAATTCAGTTATTGAATCCTCAGTCACTGCGGCCCGTACTCTTTTAATGTTTGAAGCAAACCGCTTTTTAATAAAGGGTGTCTTGCTAAAAAAGATTTAGCCCAGTCTCGTCCAGGTAAATTGTCTAACAACCTTTCCTTGCCTACAGAGATAAGCTTTAACAACAAAACGTAAATCAACTTCATCCATGGGAAAGCCATATTCAGAAAGCTTATCTACGTGGCTTGCAAATGCTTGTTCCTATTCTTTACTAAAGATATTTGGATGACCAGGTGAAGAGGTGTGCCGGTTTTTCAGCTTATTTTTGATGGTGCTTCGGCAGATCTTGAAATGTGACTCAGCCTGTCGTTGACTCATTTGTCCTGATCTAATAGCTTCTAAGCAGTCGTTAAGTTTGGCTTCCGTGTAATCATGATATTTTCTACTCCCTGGTTGCCTCTTGTACTTTGATGGCATCTTTTTGTATCTGAAATAAATAACATAGTGTTGGTAACTCAAACAATAAATAATAGCATTATAAAAATGGATAGAACGCCATTTTTCAACAGTTTAGTCAATTTATCATAGTACGGGCTACTTTGGCCCACTTTTTTACTGGGACAAAGTTACCCGTTTTTCTTCAGTTACCAACACACTTTCTTTATCTATTCTAGCAACATAATATCTTAAAAGTTAATCCAGAAACCTGATATATATTGTTTATTAGGATAATATTGGCTTTGAATTGTAGCACTTACCTTAACTAAAGTATGTTAAACAATCCCGGTACTGATGAAAGTTTGACAACCACAAAACACGACTCTTCGACAATAAGAACTGCTTCAACCTAGCGGCCAATTTATGAACTATTTTGAAGGTAGCCATCCTTGACTAGTGCTGTGACCTTGCGGATTCGCCTATTACTACTCGAACCGTATGCGATCGGACTGTTACAGACTAGGCTGTTTCTTTTTCCATTCTGGGACAAAGTAACACCCCAGGGCCAAAGTAACCCGGAATTACGGAACTTTCTTTCAAAATAAATCGTTTCAAGCAATTATTCCATTAAAAATAAAAAGTATCTATTTCAGCACACAGCATGGTACATTAAATACAGTTCAGCATTGAACGTGTTAATCCGTTAACATGATCATTCCAACTCAATTTTGTGTCAATACAAATTCCCAGCAAATTAACAGATTGGTGATCGTTTTGAGAAAGGCTAAGCAATATGTTTTGCGTTTTATTTTCATTGCAGAGAAGTTTATTTGTTGTGAACTATTTCTGAGCATTACTATGAGCTGCAGCCATTGTAGCCTTTAAACTTTCCAGATTATTATGACAGGAGAACAGAGTTGAATCGTCAGCATAGATGACAGAATTCACACCAACATTTTTTGATAAATCGTTAATTATCACAAGGAAAAAGAAGGGTCCAAGGACAGAACCTTGAGGAACGCCTAAGGAAACATTTATTAATGATGATTGTGTCCCTCTTAAACTTACATACTGTCTACAATTTATTAAATACGACTCAATAATTTTCATAGACTTTGAAGATATTCCATAAAAGTCTAATTTAGTTAAAATACTCACACAATCAAATGCTTTACTTAAATCTAATAGAGAAAGAGAAACTGACTGCTTATTTTCAAATGCCTGGAATGCCTCACGAACTACTTTGGTTACTGCAGCAACTGTTGAACGGCCTGTCCTGAATCCAAATTGAGATTCAGAAAGGAGGTAATTTTTTTCAAAATAATTACTAAGTTGATTATACATTATGGATTCAATGACTTTGAAAAAAGTAGGGACAACTGAGACTGGGCGATAATTTTGAGGAAGACTTTTATCCCCTTTTTTTGTAAATTGGTGTGATCTTAGATATCTTTAACATATTTGAAAAGTAACCCCATTCTAAACATTTGTTTATTATGAAAGAAAGCGGCTCCTTAATTAAACCAATTGTTTTTTTTTCATTAAATGATTAAAAATCCAATAAACATCAGAACTTTTAGAATTTGAAAATTTAGAAACTATTTTTTGTACATCTTCTGAATTAATATTTGTCAAATTAAAAGAACTTGGATTGATCAGTCTACTTCCTAGTAAATCATAAATGTTAGTGTTAGTGTCTGGAATTTGACTTGCCAATTCATCAACAGAATGTTTAAAATGATAATTTAATTGTTCAGGATCAAGTGTGATGTCTCTAGTAGAATTTGGAGAGTGTTCTTGAGATATAACCTCCCAAGCTGCTTTGCACTTATTTTGTGCTTGGTCTATGTACTTTTCACAGGCTATTTTTTTGGCAGAGGTTAGATCTGCCCTATAGCTTCTTTTACAAAAGAGATATGCATTGTAAGCTAACTCAGTATGCTCTGATCCATTCCTCAACATGTTTTTATAAATATTATGTAAACTTAACATATAATCTCTTTCCTGAGCTAGTTCACAATTGTACCATTTCATTTTATTTTTTCTACAGTGTAGTTTACTATTACCTCGTTTTTTACTAATTAATGGTGAGCAAACATTGGTAGCCATGAAGGAAGCTGCCATTGGAAAAATATTTTACAAGTTTATAGAAAACTGCCAGTCTTGTTATAAAACTGGAGTTTCCGTGTGTATCGATGAAATGCTGGTCCCCTTTAGAGGACGATCATCATTACATGTCAAAAAAGCCGGCAAAGTACGGAATTAAAATACAATGCTTAACTGACGCTAAAACTAATTACTTGTACAATGCGTACATATACGTAGGTAAGGGAAGTGATGAAAAAGGTCTCACACCAGATTAACAACAAAGACTACTTATCCCAACCCAAGCCGTGCTAAAACTGATTGCACCCATTGAGAACACGAAAAAAATGTAACAGCTGACAACTGTTACAGCTCAATTCAGTTGGTACAAGAGCTCAGCAAAAAAAGGCCTGACTTACGTTGGCACTCTAAAGAAAAACAAAACTGAACTGCCAGAAGTTTTCCTTGCTGACAAAAATAAAGAAAAAAAAGTGCAATGTACGGTTTTGCTGAGAAAATGACTCTACTGTCGTATGTCCCTAAGAAATCAAGAGTTGTTCTCTTAATTTCTTCAATGCATTATGGACACGAAAATGACAACGTGACTGGTAAACCTGAAATAATAGCTGAGTATAACCGTACTAAAGGAGGTGTAGACACACTTGATCAGATGTGTTCCAACTATTCTACTCAAAGGCGGTCCAGAAGATGGCCAATGACGATTTTTTTCACAATGATAAATGTATCTGCAGGGGTCAATTCGTATGTTTTATACAAAGCATACCGAGAAACTCCAGATTTGACCAGAATAACTTTTATGAAAAATCTTACAAAATCACTGGTGACACCACAACTACTACGTAGAATGGAAAGTGGGAGTCATGTAAAAGATGAAATTAAGGACACTATCAGGAGAATTTTACACATTCCACGTCTAGAGCCTCGAGAAGTAGACGTCTTTCCAACCAGGAAAACTTGCTACACATGTGATCCAAAACTGAAAAGAAGAACCAAATACCCGTGCAGTGCTTGTGAAAAACCGATTTGTCTTGAGTGCGCCAAAAAAGTCTGAGTTCGGTGCCACACTGCTCTGAACGATCAGTGACTGCAAGAAGCACAAACAGGTGAAACATTACTTATATAGTACGTATTACGTTAAAGTTAATGTTCAAGTTGTATTACGTTTAGCCCTAATTTCCTATAACAATCCATTTATGTCAAGAAAATCTATTCAGTTTAGAAAAATAGGACAAAAATACTTCCTTTAATATATCCTTAGTACATTTTTTTAAATTTCTTATCTTTACACTGGATACAGTATTAGTAAATAAGTCCTTCATTATTTTGTCGCTTATAAAATAACTTAATAAATCATGTACAAAATAAAACTTTGTTTTTATTTCCCTAATAGCTACCCAATACAAATTAGAAAACTCAAGTTTTTTACTCCACAATTAACATTCCTATAAGTGTTAGAGTTAGAAATGTATTTTTTTATAGTTGAATATCTTATGAACTACGAAAAAAGTTTATTTCTCCCTCGGCTATTAAAAAATGTAATAGTAAAATGTAATTTTTTATATAACTTAACAATTTTTGTCTACCTACTTTACAGAATATATACATATTATAACCTTAATTCTGTTCAATTCATTCAATTATGCACTTGGTAGTATGAAAAATGTCCATTTAATACAAAGAACTTTGTTTCCTTCAAATTGAAAAAAAGCAATATTTTTTTTTTTTCATTTTGAAAAAAGGTGGCCTGAGAGACATGTTGTAGTTGTGTGACAAAAGTAAGTTGTAGTAGTTATTGGCTAGAGGACTTAAGTTTAATTAAAGTAATGACATTAGAGCTGAAAGAAATTCTAACACGGTTAATCAGCTAACTAATGCTGGAGATCAGTGCAAGTAGTTTTGTATTGTAAATGTTTTTGTTAAAATTAAAAATTTGACAAAAGTACTAACATAACCTCAAAAGAAATTTAGCTTTGTTTTGAAAAGGACATGTTTTTCCATTACTACTACAGAAAATAAATAAACTTTTCTATGTTTTTGGTAACGGAGGTTACAACAAAAGTGACCTTAAAAAGAAAAAGGAAAATTCATGAAAATAGCTTACCTTCAATAAAAGCTGCAAGCTAAAACAACAAGAAACTTCCAACTGCCTGGATGCTCAATGTAAACAACTATCAGCTGTCTGCAGACAACACTTTTAAGTTATTTATTGTTTTCTGAAATGGTAAAGAAAACAAAAAATATTTAAAAAATACACTGCTTACTAAAATTGCATTCATTTGCTACAAGATGCTACCACCAGAAATATTACTCAGGATTCCCACTCAATCTAAATACTCAAATTCACGGTTTTCACGGTTAAAATTAAAATTCAATGTCGGAAAGTTTTCATAAACAACGTTACCGGTACAAACAAAATCGTGTTGGAGAGGGGCGAAGTTGAGACGTAGACACTACAGACGCGGCGGAGCGGTAAAGTACAATATAAAACTTCTTCCCATTGGTACAATATAAAACTAACGATGTCATTGGTCGTGCAGGAATTGACGGAAACGTCTAAAAGAACGAAATAACAATAGGCTTCGGTTACGACGCAAGCAATGAGCGGCGAGCGCCCGATTTTATGTGCGATTTGCTACATAATGAATATAACAAGGCATATTATTTTTACAAAACATCATCATAACAGTCATCAAAGCAATGACAAAGACAAATTTCAATATAATTAGCATGCACATAGCTCATAATTTTCTTTAACTTACAAGTTTGTTGAAATCTGAAGAGAACTTTGTTGACACAGGTTAGACAAGATGCAGGGTGACAGGATTCGTACGTTGGCTAAGGCTAACTCGTTTAAGTCCATGAAGTACACTTGCGTGATTATTAAATTATTTTCTTGTTTAACACATTATTATTATTATTTCGATAGATTTCTTCCACAGGAAAATTTTCACATAATCACAGGTTCACATTTTAATTAGTACATAAGAAAAGGCAATTTTATTGAAATTAAAATAACATATAAACGTTAAATGTATAAAAATTATATACAACTTGTTATAAGAAAAGTTATTTGGTACCAGTTTATACAAAAAAAATTATATTTGTACACATAAATAAAGAAATTGATAAAAATGTCTAGAATAAAAGTGAATTACGATTTGCACTTTTTGCTAAGTTCCTGTATCTTATCGTCTAACTCAGCTGCCCTTTTCCTGGCGTCGGACAAAACCTGAAATTTTTGTGCTTCCAATTCTTTTTTTTCTATTGCAGCTTGCTTCCTCTCTTTCTCAGAATTAATTTTGTCTTTCATTTCTTCTCGTTGTTTTGCCAAGTGCTCCGAGTAGTGGGCGTGGGAATTTTTGGCAGCATGAACTAATTTATTAGTGATTTCCATTGCCTCCAATCCTCCTGCTGCTGATACGCCGTCACAAACTTTTCTCAACGCGACTAAACTCTCCTCCAAGTTTTCAACTATACACTGTTTGTTGACAGAGAAGCCTCTTTCAACAGAAGAATTTCCGTGAGAAAGTGTCAGAATGAGTTGAATGAAAAGCTTTAAATCTTTATACTCCTCCACACCTTCAACTTTTATTATTTCTACAAAGAAATCATCAAGTCGTTTTTCATGTCTTTGATACATTTTGCACTGATTTAATACGTGCTCATTTGAGAACAGTTTGAGGTACTGTCGTTTCACACTATCTGCCTTTATACCAGTCATTCATTTTTTCGCAACTAATTGCTCTAAACATGAAGTAAGATGTTTTTCTCCCGAATTATTTTTAATTACATTCGGATCTAGACAGGTGATGGCTTTTGACAAAGGGTACTTTATGGGTGATTTTTCGATTATTTTTTTCACCATAGCAAGTACAGCTTCCCTTGCGTTTCTCTTAAGATTTAATTTTTCCAAATCTGATGTTGGTTCACATGTCCTGAGAGCATCTTCAGTGGCAAACCCCAAATCGAAATGTTTGGTTGGGATAAGATTGTTGGGCGATAAGTCCATTTTATCTATCTGATTTCTTACCGTATCCAGATGGTCCTGTTTTACAACCTTTTCGATGAGATTCAAAGCTAATGAGCTAATCTCATTATTTAGCAAAGGAGCCATTGGGGCATCGTTTTGAAATTCTCTGAGGAATGGTTCAAATAGACCACAAATTGACATAAAAAATGCCAATTTGGCTGCCAAAAGCTTATCATTTAAATTATCTTTGACTACTTCAAAACTGCGACATGCAGGCTCTTTTTTATTTTTAACAACACCATCTACATATTTCCTAACGCAAGGCAGTATCAACAAGGCCCTTTGAGCCACACGGCCGCTCTCCACCCATCTGACAGCACAAAACTTTAAAGGGAATGTATCAGACGAGCTGTAGTAGGTGAAATCTGCTCTACGAGCTGGTGAATTTTTAAATAAGTTATACAATGCTCTAAGGAATCCCACAACATCCCATTTTGTTGCTTTCATGCCAGTTTTAAAGGCGCCATGAAGAGTGTGGAGACCACAACTACCAATATTTAACAGGGCATGGCCATTTGGTGAATCTAGCAGTTCTTGCTCGAAATCATTGAACATTTTTTTATTCACGTTAGGTCCGTCCATAGAAACCTGAACTATTTTATTTAAAGTGTCAGGCGAAATGGTGCTTTTGATTCCTCGGAGAAGATCTTCCGCTTTGGTATGACCTAAAAATATTGATGTAAAATATCTTGTTTCAATATGATTGTTGGCTGGATCCCACCAACGAATATGAACGTCCATTTGTTGCCGTTGACTAACTTTATTTAAAGATTTTAAAGATTCGTCGAAGCAGAGAACAATATGAGAACATTCTTTGAGTTTCTTTTCTATTTGTCTCTCGAAATGTGGTGCCAAACCAAACACGATCAAATATCCTACTTTGGTATAATCCAACTTTAGTTTTGATGCTATCTCACTATCAGGAAATTGAAACTTGAAACTTTTAGCACAGCGAGCTGCAACTGCAAAGGGAATATGATTAACAACTATTTGTAAACACCAGAATATTTCTGATCTTGTCACGGATTCAGAAATAACATATTGCTTCACTGTGGATTGGGGACGTGATGTCGAAACAGTTGTGTGACTCGGCTGTCTGAGGGAGCTTTCCATACCAGAAGCCTGCGCTAATTGGATCCCAATAGCCCCTTGATCTCGGCTGCTACTAGGTTCTCCTGATAGAGAAATGTTGTCAGCAACATTGTCTTTAAAAAACATATTTAATGGAAGGCTTTTCTGTCTGTTTTTCTCGTTTAAAATGTGTTTGGCGGACTTAGAATGGCTTTTTAAAGCCGTTTTACCCATCCCACTGATGCTTATGCCTTTATTGCACCACGAACAGATTGCCATTGTTTTAATAGAAGGGTGTTCCTTGACCCAAGGAAATTCAAGGAGGTACGATGGTTGAAAACTTGTTGAGCTCGGTTTTGAATGAAGTGGCATTTTGGGCTGAAAATAAAGAAACCCCATATTACAGTCAGTTAAACTTACATTGTAAGGCACCTATTTGTTTTGCAGCTTGTTGTACAAGAACATTTTAGAAATCCTTGACCGCTACCAATGGAATGTTTTGTTGCTGCGGTTCTTAAAGAAACGGATACTGACTGAGAGAGTGAGCGGTAGGAACAAACAATGTAATGCGACGAGCACGTCGAGACTTGCAACCCCCACCACCCGGCTGCTTGGGTTTGGCCTGACCTTGAACCCGGCCACATTAGTTTATCCGTTCGCTACCAGGCCAAACTAGTTCGGCCTAACAATTCTACCAGGCTGAACTAGTTTATCCTAACGCTATTAGGCCAAACCAGTTCAGCCTGTAATCAATAAGGCCAAACTAGTTTATCCTAGTGTGGTCAGGAAAAACTAGAACATCCTAGTCCAAACTAGTTTGTCCTAAAATCGGGTTTGTCCGGTAACATATATATATATATATATATATATATATATATATATATATATATATATATATATATATATATATCAAACACAATAAAAAGAATGTGAGATATTGTAGATTTTCTAAACCATTGATTCGTTAAATAAAAGACGAAGAGAGGTTGCCACGTATAATAGATAAGAGATCTACGAGGTGAGTTATTTATAGCCCACAAAGAGGAGGGGACCGGCTCCGCAACAGGACCTATGCTGATTGTCAGCAGTGTTTAC
Organism: Homalodisca vitripennis; assembly: GCF_021130785.1. Lineage (NCBI taxonomy): Eukaryota > Metazoa > Arthropoda > Insecta > Hemiptera > Cicadellidae > Homalodisca > Homalodisca vitripennis. Next base: position 159,233 of record NW_025776261.1, read on the forward strand.
GTTTAAGGTAGGCAACAGTATTTCACAACTTTTTGTACGAACATCATAATCTGTGTGACAAAATAAAAATGAAAATTGAATACATGGGAAATAAAATGTTATAAACATCGAATAGTACCAAATTGTGGAATTGAGGAAATAGTTTACAGGTTATATACTATTTATAAAAATAAACATTAAGCGTTAGTAAAATAACATTTTCCAATAAATTTTACATTTTAAAAACATTACATACTTTAAAGTGTTCATTTTATTATGTTAGATTTAATACTTATTCATTCCTACTGCAATGAGAACGAATCACGATCAGTTTCGGATTGCATCATTTGATACCTTGGCTGTTTCCTGCCCCCCCATGGTTCTGTGAATCTGAATCCTTACAGCTTAAATAATTAATTTTATTTAATATTGGTAATGGGGCACAGCCATATGATGAAATCAAAAAGGTGATCTAGTCATAATTAAACTACTTTAAAAAAATATTGCTTGATTTATATATATATTTTTTTTAACAGAGTACATGTTCTTAAGCCGCGTTTACACCGGAGCTGACAACATTGCTGCCAGCAAAAGCTGACAACATTTACAAAAATCGTACTTTTAATTCCGTCAACATTTGCTGCCAACAATGCTGTCAGCACCGAAAAGTGTTGGCAGCATTTACCCACCAGTAGTCGGTAAAGATCAAAGAATGTTGTCAAACATATGCTGGCAGCAATGTTGACGGGACTAAAAGCGACCGTCAACAATGTTGGCAACACTTCCCTTAGAGCACGTGGTTGGCCGCCATGTCGTTCCGACAGCGTCAGTACTACTCTAGTTGCGACTGTTGATGGTAGTACGTCTGTGTTGTTTGGTGTCCGTGTTTCTCAACTCAATATGAACAGCGACAGCATTGAGAGTGAAATTGATTGGTCCCGTGAAACAGTCATGCAATTGATTGACCTATATCGAGAGCAACCAGTTCTTTGGAATCCGATGAACCCTGATTTTAAAAATAAAAACCTAAAGAACTATGCATGGAATGACATTTCGCGGGAAATAAAAGCCAGTAATAGGGAAGTACAGGCAAAAGTGAAAACATTGTTGGCACAGTTTCAAAGAGAACTTAAGAAGAAGAAGAGTGGTTCGGGGGCAGACGAGTATAAAAGCAAGTGGTGTTATTTTAAAGCGATGCTGTTTTTAAAGGATAAAACTACTGCACGGAAGATTAAAGAAGCTGGGATTGCCACTGACGACAAAGAGGCTGCCGATGAAACAGTGCAGGCAAGTAGTTAACAAGATTATTTTATCAAATTGTCACATATTTTAATGTCACTTTTATAGGTTAAAAAAGTTAAACATAAACACAACGGTCTAAAATTTGTTACAAATTATATAATGTAATTAACACTACTTTAATTGTTACTTTGTTATTGTTGTAAATTCAACTATACGTTATAATATGTGCAAACGTCCTTATGTACATTTGTATTTTAGGCCTAGTAGTTGTTTTGCCATGGCACTGAACCCTCGTCACTTTGAAAGTAAACACTGATTTCATCACGTATTTGTTTGGCCAGCTGGGAAGGTTTTTTTGGAATCTTCTTTAAACGAAGTAGAGTGTCTCTAGGCATTCCATCAACTCTCCATTGTCCTGGCACTAATGATCCTGTAGCTAGGTCCTCGACATCAAAAGCTCCGGGAGGTGTATACGTTGAAGCTGATGACATACTTCTTCGCAAAAAGTTATGCAGGTGACAGCAGGCTAAAACAACTGTGTCTGCCCGCTCTGGTTCCAATAACATTGGTTTCCTCAACACACGGAAAATAACACTCAATATTCCGAATACATTTTCCACTACTCTACGGCCCCTGCAGTGGCGATAGTTGAAGACACGTTTTACACTTGCCTTATCATGCAATCCAGGAAACGCCTTCATGATGTTAATTTTTAAAGGAAAGGCATCGTCAGCCAGGAAAAAGTAGGGTACCGGTAAGTACTCCCTTCCTGGAAGGAAACTTGGGTCGGGAAGATTCAAAGTCTTATTTTGAAGGTGTTGTTTTAAGGTACTATTGCCAAACACTCCACCATCAGATAACCGTCCTTGGCAACCAACAGAGACGTAAGTAAAGCAATAATTTGCATCAACAACAGCCAGGAGAACAATGCTGAAATAACCTTTGTAATTGAAATATTCACTTGATGTGTTGATGGGTGCCTGTAGCATCACATGTTTCCCATCCATGCTTCCAATGCAGTGCGGAAAATTCCATTGCGAGTTGTACTCTTTGGCATGATGTAGCCATTCTTCTTTAGTATTCGGCAACTGCAAAATGAAATGTATTTTAAAGAGGTCAGTGATCCATACAGTCAAGATATAAGTGCCAATTAATATACTTAATACAATAAGGGTTTTCTCTGTTACGTCCCTTTTTTATGTGATAACGTTTTTAAATGTGATTGTAATTTAACAGCTGATTACCTTCAGATGAATTTGTAACTAAAGTCAGATTGTAAACAGAAATATATCGTTTATAAAATTTTTCATAAAACTTTGTAACTGTGAGTTTAAAATCATATAATCTCTTCGAATTGTAGGTGAGTTTCTCATAAACAGAAAAAAAATTTAAATGCGCAATTTGCGCACAGGCCCCATAGTATACCATAATCTTATAAAAAATAAACGTTTATTTCAGCAAAAGATTTAAAACTAGTGATTTTTACCTACTCTGTCAACTCAAGGTAATGTCAACTGTAAAGTAATGTGGTTTTATTTTTAGGAGGACATTGCAGAGGAGGGCAATGACACATCAATCACAACTGCCGACAACACACCTAAAACAGGAACGGATCCTCCTCGAAAATTGACGAAGAAGAGGAAAGCTTCAATTGTGGATGAAGCTTATCAAGTAATGAAAAAAGTGTCTAGCCAGTTAAATCAGCCAGGAATTGAAGACGAGTTTGATATCTTTGGAAAAAACGTTGCGTGTCAATTACGAAAACTTAAAAACTCTCGGGACCAAGCACTTGCAAAACACAGGATTAATACCATTTTGTTCGAAATGGAACTTAAACAGTTACCGATGGGTCCAGAGCCATCAAGATCAACCAGTGCATCTTCCTACATTCAGTCATACGATCCATTAACATCTAATGAAATCCAATCATCCATCAACGCTGCAAGTCCCATTTCTGCTGAGTGGGCTCCTCAACATGACGAGTACAATGATGCTTATTGTGATAAAATTATTCAATCTATAGGTTTATCATCAAAAAGTAACTAAATTTCTATGGAAATAAAGCTGTTTTGATTTTATTTGTATTATTTATGTATGTAATTAAACTTTGAGTGAAATATTCACTAAGTTTCTTTAAACCAACCCATATCCAAAACAACTATTATTACTAACAGCATAATATAACCAATCACATATGTATTTGATTTTTGGATATGGAAGGAGGCAATCATGGGACACTTGGTTATATACAAGTATTCACTTACCTTTATATTATCCTTCAACTCATCAATCAAAGCTGCACAAACTTCAGGTATTATTCCAGAAATTGTAGATTTTGACACTTTAAACAGGTAACTGAGACTAGAGTAAGAGTCTCCACTGGCCAAGTATCTCAAGGTCACTGCAAGTCTTTCTCGTGCAGGTATTGCTAGCCTGTAATTGGTGTCTTGTCTCGCAATTTTAGGTCCAATAGCTGTGAGAAGGTTTTCAAAGTCGTTACTTGTCATCCTCAAGAAGTTTTTAACGCTGCCGTCACACCTCCACTCTCTTGACAATGGATTAATATCGTCCTGATTTAAATCTGAAAGTAAGTCACTTCCACTATACACAGATCTGGCCCTAAGGGAAGGCCTTACCCAATATCTCTTTGGTCTTTTCTTTTTACCTATGATGACGCACGCTGCTGCTACCGCCGCAAGTTGCTCGAGTGTTGACATCTCGGAATGCAGAATGCAACTAAACGCACCAAAGCGCAAAAATGTTGTCAACACATGTTGATCAGTTTCGGAATTCGCCAACATTTGCTGCCAGCATTTGCTGCCAGCATTTGTTGATAGCAATGCTGCCAACAAAAGCTGGCCAACGTTTGCTGACAGCATTTGGTGTAAACGCGGCTTTATAACATGGATATGAAAAATGTTATAGTTTTATAAGTCTGATTATAAATAAATTTTAAAAGAAACTTTGCATCGCTGTCGTCCTACCATTACGATTAATACTCTCTCAATGGAGCTGGCTGGCATTGACAACCCTCCGTGCCGCCGTCGGCTTCTTTAGTTCAAAATCCTTTCCTAAATTGTTAGAATCTGGTTTAAAATTTAAACATGGTTGATTCTATAATTTAAAATAAATAGATTTTATATAATATAAAATAAAATAAATTTAATTATTACATTACGCTACCGAAAATTTACAAGAACTCGCCTTTTTGATAATTATAAAAGCTTTATTTATAGTTAAGTTTGCAAACCTCCTTGTATCCAACGGCCAATCCGCCACTGATCAGTGATCACGATCATAAAACTGATTATCTTGCAAGAAAAAGAATTGTCTATTAATGCTGCTACCGGAGGCTACAAACTAAATGAATGAACATTTTCTTACCTCGTGTACTAGTTACTGCTTTTTCTGAAGGACAAACAAAGAACAAACAACAAGACAGAAGAAATTAAATTTTCACAATACAGTTCGTAACTAATAAATATTTGACGTAATAACTGACACACCAAATGAAATCTAACTCAATTCTCACAATAAGAATAAGATTGGAGTGCCGAGCTGGGGAAACAAATCTTTCATGTTGAGACATGAAACCAGCTGTTGTCCGAGGATGGGGGAGTGGAGTACACGATATACCCCTCCCCTTCCACTCTCATTGACAGTAGACAACAAAGGTTATTTTTACCATAACATCGCTGCACCACATTACAATAAATGAACCTTGTACGATATATTTTTCATCTGCATGAAATGATTAATAGCGTTAACGTAGTCGTATGGAACCCGACAAAATTATACTTGGACGACTTCCTCGATTTGTAGTTGTGTAGTAATAAAGCTTAACACTACAAAGTTACTTGACGTTTGTTGTTTCCTGGTTAGAAAAAATGCAATGGTTTTTTTTCTAACGTTTTTATAACATGACGATTCATTTGTAATATTTTACTAATACATTATACAATTTAAACACACATTCACCATAAAAGATTTAAACCGTGTACACTCGTAATATGCATGCAGCTTAGGAATCATAAAAAATATTATTGATAAGGAAAACGCATATCACTACCGTTTAATATCTAAAGAGATGAAAAATAAAATTGTTTTCTCAAACGACCTTACTGGTAATTAAAACAGTTATATAGGCCTATAAAGTTATGGTCTCGCTGCGTTAATTGATATGTGTCGTGTAGGTTCTGCTCTGTCACATTATTATACTATTTATTTACGCAAGACCCTAAATTAATTCAATTTATTGTCCACCATAAATTAAAATTTTTTATAATTATTACATTGTGTTAACAGTCATTACACACAACGATATAGATATCGTACTGAATAGCATTTTTCTCATTAATATTTAAATAAAATAAGGGATTTAATAGAATGAAATTAAGTTAAAATGTAATTTAAATTCCTTACATTAGATTAAGGACTTGTATACTTTTTTATTTTATGAAAACAATAATAGACTATATCTCATACAATAAAACTCCAATACGAAAAGTGTTTACATTAAACGACAATCTATCAAGTAATTAAATTGTGTTATTAATCTCGCGTTCAATCAGAGAATGCCTTGTTTACAGCCGCGTAGCGTAGCCAAGGCCCGGAACCTGGCGACAGACAAAGACAGGCCTCACGTGATTTGAACCGGAAGCGTCATCTCCCACCGGCCCTTCCTTTTCCTCATTTGTTTATAAACCATATTATCAGTAAAATCGCTCAGATAGCAGCACCTGTCAAACTTCGTGGTCTATCCCCTACATTACGTGCTACTTTTTACTTTGCAATAGCGAAGGTCAACTTTCCCATATGATCGTCTGACGACGACCCGTGTTGATTTTATTTATTCAAAAGTTGTAGAGATTTTCACGGTATGTAAACAAAATTCACGGCTTATTTAAGGTTTTTTCATGGTGAACGAAATTCACGGCTTATTCCCGGTTTCACGGTTTTCACGGTCGGGTGGGGACCCTGTTACTTATTAAATTTGATTTTTTTCACTTTTGGTTGATAATTTTTGAGAATGGCCGGGTTTCCTACTTTCCCAAAGTAGGAATTTTGTGACATTACTGTTACTCCAATAAACTTAACTTTATTAACTTTTTTGTAACGGATGGGACAACTAGAATAGTAATTTTGTATTTTGAATTAGTATAATAATACAACTCACCTTCAAAAGTCAACTAGTCCAAGTAAATCTACAAAAGTCAAACTATAACATAGACCATAAACTCCTGGTGTTAACTTGAACATCTGCAATAGCAAAACAACAACAAAAAACCACAACCGTCAGCTGATCTGGCCAACAATCAGCCAGCTGTTTACAAATCAATAAAAACATAGAATACAAATTTTTGGGTAATCATTTTTAATGGTTCCTTATTATTTGACTCTTTATGCACCTGAATAATGAATATTTCAAATTTTTTGTTTATACTTTTTATCCTTTTTTCCTCTTAAAAAAAGAATGGCTGTTTTACTATTTTTCCAATTTTATATCTGGATAACCTCTATTAATATAAACCAATTCAAAATGGCGGACACCCATCATCTAGTGTGAAAGTGCTCCATATTATAGTGAAGTTTAAGTGGTAAACTCAACAAAATACTTACTTAACTTTACAAGAACTACAACATATCAACTGTAAGTCTATTATAATCATACATAATAACTTCTTACATACCTGGAAGACAAGAAAAGAAATCCAAGAATCATGACAAAGAATTGCACATTAGAACCAATATAAACTTTTAAGATAATCATGCTAACTTTTGAGGAATAAATTCCTTAATAATAATCTTTTGAAACACGTCCAAGTAAAATTAATACTCAATGAGTTATTTATTACTTCTAAATTAGACTGAACTCAATTATCAAGTGAATGACGCAATTAAGACATATTGTAACCAGCAGTGACGTCACATCTGCCAACTGTATCATACTGTTGTAACACTCGACTGAGCTACACCATCACAAAGTAGCTGGCAGACAGACAGACACCTGTGCTGACGCTGCAATAGTGGCCCACATACCTACAAAGCCTACCTCAACTGTCTCTGCATAAACAACTGTCTACTGACTAACAGCTCTACACCAGCTGTTTTTACCATGCAATAGACAACAATATTAATTTTGTACCAAGAAATATCAGTTTACCATTGATAATGTATTACAACCTTAACTTATCGACTACTGGAACCAGCCAAACCAGGATATAAAAAACTGAATCTTTATTTTTCACCATTCAGACAATTTTAAGCTATTGACAGTTTTTCTCTGACCTCTGAATTTCAACAACAGGAGGAGTCTGACAAACCTCAACTCAAAAACAGTTTTTTTTCTGACTTCTGAATTTCAACAACAGGAGGAGACTGACAAACCTCGACTCAAAAACAGTTATTTCTTTAACTTTTGAATTTCAATAATCAACTACATTTATACAATATTGACATTTCCATTTTTTGACAATTTTGACTCCTCAAAATATTATAAATATTATACTTTTTTAACAAATTTCTCTACAACAGGAATAAGACAAACCTGGCTGAAAAAACTGTTTCTACATTCTACATTCAATAACACACTTTCTACACAATGTCAAACTACCCTTGTGGCTCCTGTGGTATAGGAGTCAAGTACTCCTCAATTGCTTGCACAGGGCCTTGCAAAAACTGGTTTCATGGAAAATGTGTGGGAATAATAAGTGCTGACCTTAAAAAAATTTCAAAGGCTGGTTACACCACCTGGAATTGCAAACGGTGTAGCGTGCTCCCTATCACAAATCAAAATGAGCATCATCTTAACAAAGAAGACATTCTACAGGATCAAGTATATGATACATCATATACCATTGTGGGCCATTCCACGCCAAATCATCCAGCCAAAAGTAGAATTGACACCCAAGGTTCTCTGATTTCAATAAAAGTTTACATAGATAATATATACATATAAATAAGAAGAAATCCAAAATTGTAGCTTATTCTAACAAAGGGTTTCAGAGATACGGCCATTTGAAGTTTTATGCTAATTCAGTTTCCAAGGCCCATTTTGCCGCCAAGTAAGCGTACACGTATTCTCGTCTTTCCATGTAGAATGGACAATTATGAAGCTAGAGGCTTCAAATTTTACTCATATGTTCAAAACTTAATGCAGAATCATATAATACTATTAAAATGGGATTTATTATCTTCTATCACCATAAAAATAATTCATAAACACAAATAATTTGATTTTTCTGAAATCGGAACATTAAGTTACAAAAAGAGTTGTAGCAAAAATCTCTCTCCACCTACCCTTATAAAAGTATATATCACTGGAAAGAGGATAGAATCATCTTTCAAATGGTATAATAATATGAGTGGGGTTTTGAGTATTAACATTTTTATCATATATAAAAGTCAAAAATTAAATTTTAAGACACTAAAATGTGATTGTATACAAAATATTTATGTGATGAAGAAAAAATAAATTCTAAGGTGTAAAAATGTATTATATTTGTTTGAAAATATCTGAAAATATATGAAGGTGAAATAAAATATTGTGTTCTAAGTTTCTAAGTGTGTATAAATAAAAAAGAAAATTAAGTTTCTTTAAAAAATTTAGTACGTCAATGAATTAAAGTATTATTTTACACAAATAATTATTGGCCTAACTAAATTGGCCTACAATACTTTTACCTAAAACATGGCTAATTGTAACTTTACAAGCATTAAAATAATATTTTATACAACATTTAAAAGTTTAACATTCTGAATAAAAAAAAAACAACACTTTATTAACTATTAAAGGTCAAACATCAATATTACATTATATGCTAATTACTAATATTTTATAAACACAAACCACAATGGGTGACATCTAGACCAGTTCAAACCAGTGTTTGAAATTACTCTTGTGGAGACATGAAACATTCATTCAAGTCTCAACATGACTCAGTAAGTCACACTGCAAGCTATTGTCAGTATGTGAGGATCTGTGGTTCAGTTAACATTGGTGCTGTGTACTACATATTTTTGTGAATTGTCTATTTTAAATGAATGAATTAATTTATTTATTATAAATATGTAATTAATTGTGAAGTGTTTATTTTTATCATGGAAGAAATTGCTGGACCAAGTCAAGTGAGACCAAATTTAATTTGTACAGTAGGTAAACTTTCAGACTCTTCTTGTGAAAACTTTACTCTGACAAAAGATAAAAGTGTACATTTAATTTTTCAAAAGCTTTCAAGTGAAGAAGTAGAAACATTGAGTTGGCGGACAAATAATCAGTATCGTGAAAATGACACAATTTGTTCTCATCATTTTTGTTATTTTTTGAAATATTTTGAAAAAAGCCAAAAATCATGTTGTGACCCTTTTCAAAAACATGCTGTACCTTTGACAAAGAAAAAAGATTTAAGAGTAATTACCTTAGAAAAGGCGAAAGATGTTAGAGAACATAAAGACATAATTTTAGTCCCAGGAAAGCTTTTGTGCAGTAATTGTAGAAAGTTATTGAATGTAGAAAACAAAGGTTTAAATAATGATGAAACTGCATTTCATGAGAGTGATGAAGATATTGGCAAAGATCTTACGACTGCCAAAAGAGTAGTGGAAAAAGAAGTTCTAAATGAGTCTCTGTTAGGTTTAGATGTGACACCTCTGAAACTCCAGTCCTTATCTACTCATTAAAAAAAAAAATATGCCAGGAAAAAGTTAAAGCAGGCAAAATTACAAGTCAAGAAGAAACTATCTTTTGTCCTACAAGTAAATGATGATTCTTTAAACGAGTCTTCGAGTGATGGCGAAGAAAAATTTCATGATGAGGAAAAGAAAAAATCTGAAGATCTTGATTATTTAATGGATGCTATTAAGCAAAAGCTGAGGACCAATATAACCAGAAGGGAAAAAATACAATTACTAACAATTGCTCCTAAGTCATGGTCCCGCAGAAAAGTAGCTGAAAAACTGAATGTTTCAGAATACTTAGTACGAAAAGCTAGGGCTGTTTGTAATGAAAAGGGCATTTTGGCGATGCCAGAACCAAAAGAAGGTAGAAAACTACCTGAAGAGACAATTGAAGCAGTAAAACAGTTCTATGAAGATGATGAATTTTCTTATATATGTTTCCAGGAGCGAAAGACAGAGTTAGTGTACAAAAAAATACCTACATGCAAAAAAGACTACTTTTATGTAATTTAGAAGAACTGTTTATTGCATTCAAAGAAAAACATCCAAATTTAAAAATAGGATTTTCAAAATTTTGCTCTCTGAGGCCAAAATGGTGTGTACTGGCTGGTTCTCCAGGCACGCATTGCGTTTGTGTATGCCTATACCATCAAAATGTCGAGCTTTTGGCTAATGCCATAAATCAGCATGATAAAGAAGCCATACATATTATGATGGAAAAATTAGTCTGCAACAGACAGTCCAGAAATTGTATGCTGAAACGTTGTGATGAATGTCCAAAAACAAACGAGCCATTAAGACAATACTTGGAGGATATTTTAGAAGATTTTGATGATGAGGAAGAAATCAAATTCTCACAGTGGATAAGTGATGGTCACATGAAGCTGCAGACAATGCTTCTTCCACGCCAAGAGTTTATTGGCTTTGTAATTGATAAAATTGAATCACTCATTCCACATTCTTTCATAACTAAATCACAAAACACCTATATGAGGGAAAGGAAGGAGAATTTACAATATGATGTAGACTTAGTCCTAATAGACTTCGCTGAAAATTACAATTTTGTCCTACAAAATGAAGTGCAATCCTATCATTGGAGTCATTTAAGTTGTTCAATTCATCCTGTTGTTGTTTACTCAAGAAGCGAGGGTGAAACAACAAAAGAATCCTCTTTGTGTTTTATTTCCGATGATTTGAAACATGATGTACCATTCGTCTATTCCGTTCAAGAAAAAACCGTTGAGTACATTAAGTCCAACTTTCCTAACGTAACCAAAATTGAATACCTAACAGATGGTTGCAGTGCCCAATATAAAAATTACAAGTCAATGTTAAATTTGTGTTACCATAAAGAAGATTTTGGGCTAGAAGCAAGTTGGTCATTCCATGCAACAAGTCACGGAAAAACTGTTTGTGATGGGATCGGAGGAACAGTTAAGAGGACTGTAACAAAGAAAAACTTACAAAGTGCCAGAGATTCAGACCAAATCATAAATGCTGAAGAAATGTACTCATTTTGTGAAAATCAGTTCTCGAAAATTAGTTTTTTTTTTTTTTTGAAAGAGAACGATATTGAAAACAAAAGAAAGTCTCTTGAAACCCGTTTTGAATGTTGTGAAACTATTAAGGGAACAAGAAGTTTTCACTTCTTTCAGCCAGCAACTAGTGAAGTAATTACAGCGAAGCGACTAAGCTCAGACACTGATGTCTGTTTAAAACAAAACATATTCAAGAACACTTTGCCAACTCTAGAGCCTAATATTCATTCTTTTGTAGCATGTGTCTATGAAAATAATTGGTGGATAGGAATGATCCAGTGTTTTAATGAAGTTGAAGGAGATTATGATGTAAAATTTATGCACCCTCATGAACCTAGTGAAACTTTTTTTTGGCCCCAAAAAGAAGATCAGTGCCCTGTTCCAGCAGCTCATCTGTTATGCATTGTTAATCCACCTGAAACAACCTCTCTTGGACGTTCGTACAAAATTGATTCTGTATCTCGGAAAGAAATAGACAAAGCGTGGAATATTTTCAGTTTGTAATTAGAGTGCAATGTGTGTGTGAGAAAGAAAAATGTAGTTTTGATGGACCAACATAATCAATTCAGTATAAATGATTTTTATTTTTTTTAACATGAAAATGTACATACCTGTTGAAATATTATCAAGTAAGTACTGAATATAAGTTGTGTACTCATTATAAGTGACTTAATTGTTTTAAAAAAACTTAACTGTGACTTATTCTGCAACAACATTTGATTTAACATATTTAATTTTATGTAAAATGGCCTCTTTCAAAACAATTTTTCATAGGTATTTTTAATATTTGGCTATATTTTGTGTTTTAATAGAGTAAAATTTTATTTTTTACTTAGACGTGTAATAAAAATGGTAATACACAAAACCCCACTCATATTATTATACCATTTGAAAGATAATTTTATCCTCTTTCCAGTGATATATACTTTTATAGGGGTAGGTGGAGAGAGATTTTTGCTACAAAACTTTTTGTAACTTGATGTTCCGATTTCAGAAAAATCCAATTATTTGTGTTTCGGAATTATTTTTATGGTGATAGTAGATAACAAATCTCATTTTAATAGTATATTATGATTCTGCATTAAGTTTTGAACATATGAGTAAAATTTGAAGCCTCTAGCTTCATAATTGTCCATTCTACATGGAAAGACGAGAATACGTGTACGCTTACTTGGCGGCAAAATGGGCCTTGGAAACTGAATTAGCATAAAACTTCAAATGGCCGTATCTCTGAAACCCTTTGTTAGAATAAGCTACAATTTTGGATTTCTTCTTATTTATATGTATATATTATCTATGTAAACTTTTATTGGAATCAGAGAACCTTGGGTGTCAATTCTACTTTTGGCTGGATGATTTGGCGTGGAATGGCCCACAATGGGATATGATGTATCATATACTTGATCCTGTAGAATGTCTTCTTTGTTAAGATGATGCTCATTTTGATTTGTGATAGGGAGCACGCTACACCGTTTGCCTGTCCATTCCACATAGAAATACGAGAATACGTGTACGCTCACTTGGCGGCAAAATGGGTCTCGGGAACTGAATTAGCTAATAAATTTAAAAATTCATATGTCTGGAACCATTTGTCAGAACCAACTGAAATTTTGGATTTTATCCTATCTAAATGCCTACATTATGTGTACAAAATTTCATTAAAATCTGTGACGGGTGGGTGTCGACCCCTGGATGACTTGGTGTGGAATGGCCCTTACAGTGGGAAAAATTCAAAATTTAGAGAATTCCGATGAGGTTGACCTTAATCTGTCTCTGACTCTTGCGGCTGAAGCAGGAAATGCCCTTCTGCAAGAGAATCTACAATTAAAAGCAGAAAAGGCCCAACTCCTTGAAAAGTGCACAAGACTCGAGGCAAAGTTGGCAGATACTACAGAAGTATTAGAGGAAGTGGACCAAATTAAGGAAAAATGTCAAAGTAAAGTTGAGAATCTGCACCAAGAACTGGCAAACTTGCAAAACCAACTAGACAGAGAAAAACAAAATCAAACTCAACTACATCAGTTCTTTGAATAACACGACATTAATCAACGTAAAATCATTGATAGCTATGAGATCAAGATTGCCATCCTAGCTAACACCATAAAATTACTCAGTACCAAGCTAGAATCAATGACAAACAACACAGAAATCCACCAAGTCCCACACAGAGATGTCGATACACAAACAAGTCCACCCACTAGAGACGTTACCTTGCCACTGACAATCACTTGTAAACCGACTGACGATCAACCAAGCAACCATTCCCTAATACAGGATATGACCTATCTAAAAGCCCGACAAGATCAAGTTTAGAACTCTATTAAAATACTACAGAACCAGTTGCAGAATCATGCAGATGGACTCCAGCCCAGGCCAGCAAAGCACATACCCTCTAACAAAATTAAATCACAACTCCAAACAACCACTTCAGTGTTTCCCTACAAGTTGCTAAAAATAGAGTGTGTAAGCAAAACAAAAAAGCTGCTCACATACCAGCAGTTAGTCCCCACCATATAGAGCCAACCGAGACTACACCAGTGTCTTCTGCAGAAAATGTCCGGAAAATGTCTAAAAACCCACCTTTGAACTCAAAGCAAAGGGCCAAGGATGAGACCTGTGAGCTCTTCTCTAAACACATTGTGTTTTTCAAGAACCACATGGTCAAGCACTATGGCTACTTGAGTTCACCTGCTTCATTACCACACCTTAAAGATCCAGATCAACCATCCCTCACCTCAGTCGAACTGACACCTCCAACAACGTACTCTACCACAAATGACCTGCTACTACACCCAAAACATTTTTTAGACCACGACTTAATAAACAGCAAATTAAAGTAGCTAGGTCCCAGGCCACTACTTCAAAAACCAGAACAACTCCCATCACCATCTTCCACCAGAATGTTCAAGGCTTAAGAAAAAAGATAGAAAGAATAAATCACTTAATGAGTGACCTCGAACCTACTTTTCTGGTACTTACTGAGCATGGACTGAGCACAGAGGAGTTATTACTTACTAAAATCAGTGGCTATAATCTAATAACACACTTCAGTCGAAAAGAACACAGATCGGGGGGAGTTGCAATATACATCCAAGAATTTGCTAATACAGAGGTAGAAGAAGTAAATATCTCAAACCAAAGCATAGAGTTGATCATGGAAACGGCATTAGTAAAAATAAAAATAAAACACTTTACTTACTGGGTATTTACCGCTCTCCAGGAGGACAGCCCAGACTGGCTGTTGATGTTTTATCTGAAATACTTGCCTCTTTTCAAGCAGAAGGCAAAGTCCTTGTTTTAATGGGTGACATTAATGTAGATAGGTTGACTGAAAATGCAGACAACATATACCTCGAAAATGAACTACAGACCTTTGGAGCAAGACGACTACCACTTCCAGCGACAAGAATCACCAACTACTCACAAACATCTATAGACTGTATTTGTACCAATATACAGGAGGATTTCATTGAATTTACAGTAGTTGAAGCTGGAATAGCAGATCACACAGGCCAAACATGCACTGTCACAATAGAAAAAGATGTACCTTTTATAAAAGAAACTACACAAAAAAGAATTTTTTTCCAGAAAAAACCTAGACAGCCTAAAAGATGAACTCTCCAAAGAAAACTGGGGCAGAGTTCATAGTGCTCCTGATGCTGAAGAAGCATACAATGCCTTTCTTACAACTGTAAGACTAAAATTGGATCATACATGCCCCTGTAAAAAGGTAAGAGCAAAGCGGAAAGGACAGAAAACCATTCAATATGATGAAGAAGCCAAAATACTAAAACAAGATTTTCTCGCCGCTCTACACAGATACCAGATCACTGGAAGTGAAAACGACAAAAAATCAATGTTAGACAGAAAGAAAAACTATGATCTGAAGCTAAGAAATCTAAAGCGAAACACTGTAGCAGAGTACATTACAAGTGCTGATAATAAGTCTAAGGCTATCTAAGGGAAGTAATTAACACAGAAAAACAATGTAAACAGAGGGAGGAACCAAATCTGCAACTAGAGATAGACGGAAACCTCGTAGTTCAGAGCCCTGCGGACATCGTTGAACAATTGAACAAATACTTTGTTGAAATAGCAGATGCAACTTTAGAAAGAAATAGAAACCAATTTAAAAATAAAACAATAACACATCCAATGATCCTACCACCTAGTAATATCCAGCCATTAATTCTAACACCTACAACAACTGAAGAAGTTTGAAAAACAGTAGCCTCATTAAAATCCAAGTTCTCAAGTGGAGTGGATGAGATTCCATCAAAAGCTGTAAAGCACTGTGCCAAACAACTAGCAGCTCCTCTTGTCAGTATAATAAACAAATCTTTCAATGTAGGTCAGTTTCCTTCTGCTCTAAAGATAGCTAAAATATACCCAAAACACAAAAAAGGCTCATACACTAAACAGGAAAACTACCGACCTATTTCATTAATCTCAACCTTTTCAAAAATAATAGAGAAGATCACACTTTCAAGAATGATGGCCCACCTGGAAAGATATGATCTAATTGCGAAAAACCAGCATGGATTTCTCAAAGGCAGGTCTACGAACACAGCTCTATCCACCTTAATTGAGCACACTATTGACCATCTGGAGGCTCGCAGGTACGTTTCAGCAGTACTGCTAGATTATAGCAAAGCTTTTGACTGCCTAGGTCATGACCTTATTCTGAAAAAACTGTCAACGCTGGGAGTAGAGGGAGTGGCTAGGGAGTGGGTGGTCAGTTACTTGAAGGGCCGCAGTCAATTAGTTGAAATTCAACAAAACATAAATGGAAAAAGATGTACATATCGATCCAAACAGCTCCCAGTCACCAGAGGAGTGCCCCAAGGCTCAGTGCTGGGACCCTTCTTATTCATTCTGTTTACAAATGACTTTTCCAGCTTCATCAGTAAGGAAAATGTTGAACCTATAATGTATGCAGATGATTCAACTCTTCTGTTTACACATAACACTCCACAAGGATTACACTCAGATATCCTATCATCAACAGATAAAGCACTTCAATACTGTCTTCAAAATGATTTGGCCATCAACCCCTTAAAAACAACACAGATAAATTTTAGCAGAAAACGGGAGCAACTCCCAGAAATTCCAGAAATTATAGTGGAAAAAACTATAAACTTCTAGGTCTAACAATTTATGCGGAACTTTCTTGGAACGATCACATACACAACTTGTCTAAAAAGGTTTCGTCTGGAATTTATGTGGTGAAGAGAATGATGTGGATAGGAGGTCTAGAAACGGGTAAAACAACATATTATGCTGTGATTGAGTCACATATAAGGTATGGATTGATCTCATGGGGAGGAACATCTGAAGGAAATCCTAGTTCTCCAGAAAAAGGCTGTCAGGGCACTCGTAGAACTAAACTACAATGATAGCTGCAGGGAAGCTTTTAAATCCCTAAAGCTTCTAACTGCTCCAGCACTCTACATCCATGCCGTAGTCATGTATGCAAAGGAACTAGACCTTCCTAGGAATGAGGATTTTCACTCCTATTATACTAGAAGAGCAAACGACTACAGTCATCCTCAGGGCCCGATTAACCAGTAGGCTAAGTAGGCTGCAGCCTAGGGCGCGAGACCGGTGACGATTTTAGGGGGGGCGTTTCGGAGTTCAACATGAAGTGCTTTTTATATGTAGTAAATAAAATGGTATGGTCTAAAACTTCACTATAACATTTTTGTACATTATTTACACATCCACCTAGACCTTAGATTTACTCCATTTACTTAACACATTGACGGACGTGAATGCTATAGCAGTCATGATGAGTGACTGCTTTTACGCCACTTCAAATCCTTGACTACCTCAAAGTGCGTGACTGCTATAGCAGTCATAGCCTATGAGGGTCCCTAGAGAGACACTTTGATATCTCGTTAAGTTCCTTGACCTACAGATATAAAATCGATATGTCTAGTCTACTTGTAACATGGAGGTTTGCATGGAAACGAAGAAAATTAGGACTGCTATAGCAGTCATGACCCTGCACATCAAAATTTATTAAATAGGTCAGGACTGCTATAGCAGTCATCACGTTTTTCAATATAAACAATAAAATTTATTGTAAAAGTTTTAAGAAATAATTGATACAAATAAGTCAATATAACCCTGAAAATAAGTATAAAGAACAGTATAAAAATTGCACACGTCTTACAATAGTGTGGGGATCAGTAGAAAACGTATTTCTTAACCGGGAAAACCCAATTTTGACCTCCTAATAAACTAAGTCCAAGAAATTTCTTCAACTCATCAGTAGTAACTGCTTTAAAATTCCTCATTCTTCGACCTTTTTGCGTGTGGACGAGAACGACAATCCATCAAAATACCATAGTTTATTTATTGATTGACAAATCATGTTCATAATCAACATCAGTTTGTTAAAAACATAATAAGGAGTTGCATTTTCAGGTAATTGTAATTTTAATACCGGTAGAGCTATTGTTAAATTCAAAAACTGGAATAGGTTTTGTGTCATTAGACCAAACCAAAGGTGGAGCTTGGGTGGTTTTTGAGGTAGATGGTTTGGTTTAAATTTAAAACTAACTCCTCCTCTGAGGATTGCTCAATTTCCTCACTATTATTACTTTCTACATCGGATGGAATATAGTTTTGGATCCTCATCCGTATCGTCAGCCTCACTAGAGCTATCAAAAAAAAAAGGTTGTTTTACTTGAAACATCCGACTCCGTAAAGTATTCATTTTCAGACTCTTTAGATAAA
The DNA here is from genome assembly GCF_021130785.1 of Homalodisca vitripennis. Taxonomy (NCBI): domain Eukaryota; kingdom Metazoa; phylum Arthropoda; class Insecta; order Hemiptera; family Cicadellidae; genus Homalodisca; species Homalodisca vitripennis. Next base: position 177,409 of record NW_025776261.1, read on the forward strand.
ACATTGGAACTAAGGATATTTAGACCTACAGCCTCAATATTGTGATCACTTACGGCACTAGTATGTGTGTTGCTTTCAGCCTCACTTACTTGTTCGAAATCACATTCACTTGGTAATTGTACAAAGTTGGTTGTAGGATCTATATCACTTTCACTTGCTAATTCTACAGGGTCAGTTTTAGGATCTTCATCACTTTTACTCGGTAAATCTAAAATTTCTGTTACTATTTTAATTAAATCTTCACTATTGTAATCATTTTCTACCTGCAGTAGAATGCACACTATCACTCAAAACAGGTTGACAGTGATTGGACAGCTCGCATTATGAAAGAGCAGGTCACTACTTGTAAACAACTGGTTGACAAGGGCTACCAACTGTGGAAAGGGTTTGCCCAAAATTCCAAGTGAATATATAAATTAAATAAGACCTACTTGATGATCACTCAACGTTTTTGTGATAATTGAGAAATGAATTAGTTTAGTTCCTATTAATTTTTTAATTATGACTGCTATAGCAGTCATGACCCTAAACATCACTTGTGTATTTTGACTGCTATATAGCAGTCACGGCTATATACAGTAACGTAGTCATGACTGCTATAGCAGGCACGTCACCTAATACAATTTATAACAATCGCTATTGTCCATCAATGTGTTAAAAATAACTATTAAGTAGAAAAAGAAATTAATTAATAGCGATTAGTGACAACGCATAGTAATTATCGTAACGGTAGGGAAACTAAAAGGGAAATTTTGCTTCGCGCGAGGGGCGCCGCCGGCCGCCGCCCTTCGCCGTTTGCAACACTGACGCTCTCTGACAGATAGAGACAGAGTGTAAGCTGCAGCTGCAGTCAGTCGTCTCCTCGTCTGCACTTTTTGTTTTAGGCCTATGGCCTATGAATTATTTGGGACTTTCGTTGTGATTAATTGGTGTCATTGCTCGTTATTATAAACACTGACATTTATTCGTAAGTCGAGTAGAGTGTTTGATACTGAAATATTAGAAGAAGCAGTGGTTTGCTTGTTTTACATATGTAGGCTACATTATGAGTAAAAAAACCAAGTGGTTCCGAATACCGTAAACGGGCCCGGTAGCGTAAACGAACGGGAAAGTGCTCTTCTAAATAAAATTCATAGACTAGACGATTTTTTTCAATAAACCCGTAACTCCCAGTTGTTCTGCTGAGACATTGCCGGTCGTCACGGGAACTGACCGAAACGTTGTGAGTGAGGGACAGCGGTGTTATAGTGGAAGTGGAAGTGATTCAGCAGCCTGCCAGTGCCACTGCTACCGATGTCTCAGACACCACAACGGAAATTGCACCTGTACACGTCCCCTTCACCACCATCAACCGAGCAAATAGCAGAATTTGGGACATCAGTTGCAAGATTGTGTACCAGCAAATAAAGAGGTAACCGATTCAAAAAATCTTGATGATCCCGCTTTATGGCTGGTAAATGAGGCATTGCGTGAATACTTTGCAGTGCACAGCATCAATCAAAATGACAGTGGGATTTTTTCCCAATCAAAGCGGCAGTATTCTGACCAAAACCGTTATTTGAACAAAGCTTGTTTTTTCAAAAAACTTGTAAATGGAGAGATTGTAAAAAGAACTCATTTAGTTTAATCCAAATCAACTGGCTATGTATACTGTGCTCCTTGTAAGCTCTATGGGGGGACGACTGCCTTAGCTACATGCGGCTTTAATGATTGGAAAAATTCACACACAAAATTCAAGAACATGATAATAGTCTAGAGCACAGAGAATGTGTGGAACAAATATTTGACCCGGATGAATGCACCTCAGAGAATTGATGCAAAACTACTTGAGCAGCATCAAGTAGAAGTGAAGTATTGGAGAGATGTATTGTCAAGAGTTGTTGAAGTAGTTAAGTATTTAACTTCTCGAGGGCTTCCGTTTTATGGTGAAAATGAAATTTTGGGGTCAACCAGTAATGGTAATTTCCTTGGCTGTATCGAGCTTTTGTGCAAGTTTTGATCCTTTCATGGCTGACCATGTTGCTCGTTTCGGAAATAAAGGTAAAGGAGTGCCCTCATACTTATCTTCCACGATCGTTAAACGAGTTTATTACTCTGTTAGCTGACAATGTTAAATCCAAAATCGCGTCAGATATCAAGAATTCTAAGTATTTTTCGATTATTGTCGACTCTACTCCAGATGTTTTCCAATGTGGATCAATTGACTTTTGTCATTCGTTTTGTACCACCTGACGGGTCACCTAATGAGCGGTTCATAACGTTCATCCAAATTGTGGCCATAAAGGGGAAGATATGGAGAAGGCTGTGATAAATACTCTTGAAAAGTTTGAACTTAAATATCAGTGACTGTAGAGGTCAGAGTTACGACAATGCAAGTAACATGTCTGGGTGTTACAAGGGGCTTCAAAATCGAATCAAAGAGCAAAATCCTCTTGCTCACTACGTTCCTTGCGCAGCTCATTCGTTACAGCTAGTAGGTTCGAACCGCTGCAGAAAGTAGTAGTAGTTCTGTTGAATATTTTGCTCTGGCACAGCAAATGTAACAACTTTTTCCATTCATCTACACACAGATGGGAAATTCTCTTGTCGCAATATGACAAAGAATGTTTGACAGTCAAGACCCTTTCGAAAACTCGCTGGAGTGCAAGAGCAGATGCCAGTAAAGCCATGCACAAGTCATATAAACAAATAATCGCAGCGTTACAAGACACATCACTTCAAACGAAAGAAAATAAAAAAGACGTACGACTTGAAGCCAAACAACTGATAGAGAAGCTCCAGTCCTTTGGAAATGACCATGATGATTTGTTTTTTGGAATAAAGTACTCATGAAGTTTCATGACATCAGTGTACGACTTCAATCTGAAGATGGAGACTTAGATCAGACAGCACTTTCGTACGAGCTCCTAGAGTCTTTTCTAAGTTCATTAAAGAATGAGGAACAATTTTCTAACTTTGAAAGTGAGGCAAAGCTTATGTGCAATTCTCAAGAGTACAAACAAGACAATACAAGGAAAAAGAAACCAAAAATCCCTTTTGGAGAAAGCAAAGAGGGGCACACTGAGTTTGATGGGCGGAAATCACTCCTGATAAATTGTTTACTACAAAGCAATTGATACACTCCTAGGGCAACTAACAAGGAGAAAATCAATTTATGTCACACTACGAGACTCCTTCAACTTTTTATGGAATTTGAATAAAAATTGAGAGTTCAATCTTGAAGGAAAAGGCAACAAAGCTAATGAATGAATATTCAACAGACCTAGATGATTCATTTCCAGATGAGTGTTTGTATCTTCAAAAATTTTTAAAAGATGATAATACATTCTATGAAGAGGAAAATGTACTGTCAGACAGAATGGAGGAAAAGAAGAAAGTCAAACCGACCGGGACTAAAGCCTACAGGCTATTGAAACATGTAAAAACCCTAAAACTTGAATCTCTTTTTCCGAACGTGGAAGTGGCATTGCGGATCTTCTTGAGCATGGCGGTGTCTAATTGCAGCGGAGAAAGATCCTTTCTGCTCTTACTCGAGTCAAGAATTATTTGAGGTCGACTCTACGGCAAGAAAAACTCCAGGCACTCGCTCTCTTATTTATAGAAAGTGACTATGTACAGCTCGTTCCGTTTGATGACTTGATCGATGCGTTTGCCTCATCAAAAGCACGGAAGAAAGACTTTGTTTAATCAGGGAATATATCGTCATGAGAAAATAAAAAGTTCTTTTGTTAACAGTAGGCCTAATAATTTTATAGTTCTAGCTCATTGTTTGTTATTGTGATTAAATGTTCAAGTCACCAAGTTGTATACCAAAGTCTAATGTCATTTCTATGTAACATAATGTACTTGAATAAACCAGAGAAAGTTGATGACCAATTTGACCATGTTCATTGATTTATTATAAATCCTTTTCAGTGATTTTACAGTTAAAACGCTAATTAAACAGGCTATACGTAGCTACTAAGCTTTTCTTATTAAAATGGACAACAATAAAATCTCCATTATTATGGCAGCATTTATACTGAAGTAAGAGATAAAAATTCACATAATTTTAACAGCCTTAAAATTACAGTATGCATTTTAATTTATTTTGAAAAAAATAAGCCTACAGATTTTTTGAAAGTAACATTACAAAGTGCTGAACTTTGAATTTTGTGACTATTTAATGATAGTAATCTACAAAAAATGTATAAGAGATTAAAAACTCATGTAAGGTTTGGCTGTAGCTAGGACACATTTTTGTATGTCCTACAAAACCAGTGGTAAAATAAGAACCCTTGATTCTCTTTAAAGAATGTTTACCTACAAGTCTACAACAATAGACCATATTCCATTTTAAAGATACAAATAAATGCTCAGCAGTAAGCATCCTTTCCCTTTGCAAGTTTGCACTTTCTATAATTTTGCTGTTTTTGTTCGTTTGTTTGTGTGTTTTTAGAAATAACAGCAAACAGCATAGTTCTTTTAACCGTTGAATTTTGAACATATTACATAGTAGTTTATACATACATGTATCATTAGACCTTTGAACAATAATTAAAGTTTATAGTTAGTTTGCTGAATGTTGTTCTTTTCCTAAAGTTTAATACTCTAAATGGTCTCTCTCTGTAATGGTCTTTAAATTTAAGTAAGTTGAAATTTTATTACAAAAATATAATATGGCCGCTATACAGCAGAACACTGTGAACACTTTTTTATTATTGAAAATTGACAGAGGGAAGCCGGCCGGAAACCGTTGGGGGGGGGGGGGCGCGAAGTACAAGATAGCCTACGGGCGCCAAAAACCTTAATCGGGCCCTGGTCATCCTGCCCATCACACAACCCAATACAGCAAGAAACCCTCATATATTGGTCGCAAAATTATCAACTCCCTTCCATTTTACCTGAAGACTACGCCAGTGAACAAACTAAAGAAAACACTCTGGGACTTTCTAGTGGAACGACCAGTGTACTTAATCAAGGAATTTTTAGATCAACTGGGACGCAACACTACCTGAACAAAATCTGAAAGTTTGTAAAGCAAGAAATTCATTTTTACTACTGTGACGCCATTATTGTATTTCTTAATGAAATTACAAATAAAGATATTTGTCTATTGTCTATTGTCTAATATTTCTGATTAGCCTATCTAAACTACCGAATTACATTATAGTTATTTAAAATTATAGTATGGTATCGGAACTGGCCAACAGAATTTAATTTATCTAAAATACTAAATAAGTATTCCCTATAGGGCTGAAGTATAATAAGTGGTCACCATCACAATCGAATTAATGATATTTCTGAATAGCCTATCTAAACTACTAAAATGACGATCTGAATTAGATTAAAGTTATTTAAAGGCTGAAGTATAATAAGCGGCCACCACCACAATTGAATTATTGATATTTCTCTGATTAGCCTATCTAAACTACCGAATTTCATTATAGTTATTTAAAATTACAGTATAGTATCGGAACTGGCTAACAGAATTTAATTTAAAACCAATTCCTACACTATTAACAATAGTTATTCACACATGCGATTTGTATGCTACTTAATTTGAACTTGTGACCAATTTTGACTACAGATTAAAAATGTAAATTACAACAAATTATTTAAAAAAAACTTAATTATCTAAATTGTTAATAATAGTTATTCACACATAGAAACACCACCTTTTGATTTGTATGCTACTTAGGTTATTTGAGGTTATGTGAACAATATACTCACTTCAATAAATTTGCAAAATGAGTTCAATAACTTCAATAAATAACTATAGTTTTTTATGCACTTCAAACATCTTCAATCTCTATTAATGTATCATTACAATTAACACTCACACAATAATTACGAAACAATGTTACAAAACAAGACACAAATTTGATACCAGCACACACAAACTGTCGGGAAAACCTGGAATTAATATAGAAAAACATTTATCGATGGCTTAAGAGTGAAAACATCGTATCTCCATTTTTTTCGTAAAATGACATTTTGGTGTTTCTGGTCTCTGGTTTTCATTCTTTACAAGTTACAGCTGTTTAAAAAAATCACATTGCACATTACTGCTGTCTATAGGCCAATTAAGAAACCACGTATATCAGTAGTCAGTCGAGTTTAGTGTGCAGAACCCGTATTTTCTGTGTGCATGTGGCGACTTTTGCATTGTTTTTTACCATTATTTTTCAAGTTGGAATTGTTTTCATACAATCAAAATATACTTCAAGGTAAGTACTACAGGTTTAAATTTCATTATCAAGAATTTTCGCTTGTCAACCTCTCTTAATTCATCATTGAAAAGCAGTGAATAATACAGTTTCTGAAATGAAAACCTCGTAAAAAATCAGGACTATAATCAATGACAATGATAACCTCGTAACAAAATATATGAGGTTTTCATTTTTTGTGATCAAATTTCCCAGTGCTCTTAACCTAAGACAACACAGAGATAACCATATATACGTGGTTTTCATGTTTATTTTTATTTTAATAACACAAAAAAATTACCTTATCTCCTATATATACAGCCGCATTTGTAACTCACTGATAGGGTATACGAAATTCTAACCCACTTCTAGAAGTGCTGGAAACACGAAATTTTGCACGGACGTAGCTTTTACCTTCAAACCTCCGGGAAAAGTCTGAAACCCGGATTTTTTTACTTTTAAACCCCTCAAAAAAATTCGCAAAGTTGCCATTTTTTGCCCTTGCAGGCTTTTCTTTGAAGCCCGATAGCGGGCGAACCGTTAAGCGGCCCATACACTAGACGTGCAAGCACGACGTGCCAAAATTGGACGAAACGTGCCAGTGTGTGGAGGTCTCCGTGCTAAGCACGCCGTGCATTGCATGGCACGATGGCAATCAAGATCGGTTTGATTTTCGGCGTGCCGTGGCACCTGCCGCCGTGCCATCCTGCAAGTGTGTGGACCAGTCCCGCGCTACGTGCTGAGAGTGGAGTGTCTTTTGAGGTTATTTTTCGTTCTCTCGCGGCAAATACTCTCCTATATTTATCACGTCGACTGCTGACACAAAAATTTTTTCGTGACAACTAACCGTTGTTCCGCCGTTATAGCTTTTCTCAGATTAGTGTCTTGTCTTTCGATGCGTGGCCTAACCTTTTCAACACATAACTAAATGTTTCGTCATCCATTCGCAAGTAGATCCTGTAATCATTTTTATGATTTTCACGTAAGTCTTTCAGTAGTCTCATATCAGAATACATTTCTCTCTCTTTTAACCAATTTTTCGTCCATAATTGTCTTTTTCTCTTCTTCACTTTGCTATCGTCATGAATCGCACCAATCAATAATACTGTTAACGCTTTATGTTTAGTAGTAAAATATAAGAGGCATAGTAGTAAAATATCACAGCACGACAATACTACACAATATCACAATACCACAACCAACTTCTAGCACGTCACGGGACTGACTAAACTGTCAGTGTGTGGGGCACAAAGTGCCATGCCAAGCACGGCGTGCCAGTATAAAAAACTGCACGGCGTGCAATGCACGTCTAGTGTATGGGCCGCTTTAGAGCTCGGATCTGAGAAAAAATCGTTAGTCGGGAATGGAGTGATCTACAAAAAAGGTCAAGTGGATTTTTGCTGTATCTCTATTGGTTTGGCCGCAAAACGCAATTATGTGTAAAGTTTTCGCAATTTTCACTTAATCATTTACCTTCCAGGCTCGGTAGCGGCCGAACCGTTGGCGCAGCTCGAAACAAATTTTCAATTGGATTTAGAAAACAGCGCGATCTACAAAAAAGGTCTAGTAACATTTTGCCCTATCCTCAATGGTTTGGCCGGAAAATGCATTTAAATGTGTCGCGTTTTTTTAAGTTTTACTTCAGAATTTTGTTTCTGGGTTCTATATCAGCAGAAACTTCAAAGTTAGGGTAATTAAAAAGCGGATTTTAATACAAAATAAGACGATCTACAAAAAAAGTTCAGTGACTTTCTGCCCTATCTCTATCGGTTTGGCCAATAAATGCTAATATTTTGTAATTTTGACGTGAAAATGTTTTTACTGGAGACGATATCGGTTGACCCGTTTATCCTAGCTTAAACTTCAACAATTTATTAAATAGCCATTAATAGGATCCACAAAAAAGGTTCAGTAACTTTTGGTTGTACAGTAGAGTCCCGCCGATCCGAACCCCGCCAATCCGAAAATCCGCCTAATCCGAACACGGCTAGGAGAAAATATAAAATTGCTAAAAAGGCAGGAAAATAAATTAAAACCAGTTATTATAGTAAAACGTAAGTTTTATTTCTCAAAGCATTTACTTACTGACATATAGAAACTGAAATTACATTTGAAACGTTAGATGATACATACATTGTACGGAATTTATACTGTTAATAACTGAAACATAGTACTGTACTGTACTGTATTTATAATGTACAAACCCCTACGCAAGGCTTAGCAAATAATTTGTACTTTAACTTGGACACAATAAGGGATAAAAACGTAAAACAAAACACTGCAAAACCCAACACTTTCTTAAGACCTAAAGTCAGTGATCTTCTTTGGACGCAACACACTAAAACGACTGGACGATGCAATGTTTCGCCAACGCCGAATGAACATTACGTCATTGGGAGTAGCAGCGGCATGTTGCTCGACGTAGCGTAGAGCGAGGTCAAAGGCACTTGCAGCTGCGCTGTGTGGAACAATATCGGTAGTTTGGGCGTCTCCCTCATCCTCACTGCTACATGAGTCATCAGCTGGGACTCCTTGCACCTGTGCCACGATGTCTTCGTCTGTGTACTCCTCGAAGCCTTTGTCATCTACAGCCGTCCACTCATCAACACACTCCTTCTCTACATTTTCGCATCCCGGTATTTTTTTTACAAGAGGAAGAAGTTCGCATTCATTTACCGGTGGAACAACCTCTTCAACAAACTGCAGATCAGGCCAAAGATTTTTCCAAGATTTCTGCAGAGCTCCTACGCTTGTGTTCTCCCAAGCCTCTGCCACCTAGAAAATTACATCTTTGATCGTGATTTTCTTAAGCTTTTGGAGAATTGTGAGGTCTTCATTTTCCTCAAGCAGGCTTCGGAGCAGCTTTTTCCGATAATTTTGCTTCAACGCTTGTAGAACTCCTTGGTCCATTGGTTGTATGATCGAAGCAACGTTCGGTGGTAGAAAAATGGCTTTTATATCACCAATAACCAGCTCTAAGTCATCCGGATGGGACGGAGCGTTATCTATGAGTAACAACGCTCTATCAGGCAGTCCATTTTCTTCATTGTAGGCTCTCACGTTGGGCACAAATTGTTTCTCAAACCATTCTTGAAACAAAGCACGATCCATCCAAGCTTTCTTTTGGTTTTTATAGTAAACCGGCAGAGCGTTCATATTCATGTTTTTAAAACATCGAGGTTTTTTGGATTTACCGATAACCATCAAAGGTATCTTATTGGTGGCGGAAGCGTTGCTGCATGCTAATACGGTTAGTCGTTGCATATCCATTTTAAATCCTGGAGCGGACTTTTCTTCTCTTGAAGCTAGGCTCTTTGTTGGCAACGCTTTGAAATTTAGCCCCGTTTCATCAGCGTTGTACACTTGCTGGGGTGAGTAGGAGGGTGTAATTTCTTTGAACTCCTGAAGATACTCTGCGGCTGCGTTGCTGTCTGCAGACATCTTTTCGCCAGTTACAGTCAGTTGCCTGATACCGTGCCTTTTTTTCCACCGATCTAAAAAACCGCAACTAGCCGAAAATGACGGATCGCCTCCCATAAGGATGTTTAGTAGAAGCGCCTTTTCTTTAATAAGAGGGCCGGTAATGGGAATGCCTTTTTGTCTCTCTTGAGAAAACCACAAGTAAAGTGCTTCATCGAGTTTGTCATACGATGACACAGTAGTAGTTTGACGTTTTTCTAGACTGTTTTCACTTGTAACAGAGCAAAATTGTTCGATTTTTGCCCGCTTCTTTTTCCAGTCACTGATCGTCGCTTTACCGACACCAAATTCAATTGAAAGTTGAGTAGCACTTTCACCATTGTCTAGTCTTTTGAGAACTTCGAGTTTTTCTTTTAACGTACACTAGTTGTGTTTACGTTTACTAGCCATAATGATATCGGATATACGCACAGAGCAGAGCAAAGAACAAACAAAACTGCAAACCACAAACTACAGAATACACAGTAAGAGCACGTGCTGCGCGTATGGAAGATTGCACTAAACTGTCGTCTCGCCACTCGTCACCGGGGTGGGTGGTGGAGGGGATAGGGGTGAGGTAGTGGCAGTCCAATAGTTTTGCGCGCCACACTGTTTCAAGGTCACCGACCAACTCGCCCCGCCCACCACAGACAGGTGGCTTCTACTAGATTCATTACGCACAAACAATGGCACTCAGTTTCGACCACGCGATGTTACCGTACAAAGACAGGAAGCTGTAATATTATTATTACGTTTAATACGTACTTACTATTGTTTATTGCATTTGATTATTGTATGCATTTAATTGTTTTAAAACCACGTCAATTGCACTTGAAAGTTGATAAATGGTACTATTTAACAAAAATCCGCCTAGTCCGAATTTCCCGTCAATCCGAACAAGGTTCGGTCCCAATTAGTTCGGATTGGCGGGACTCTACTGTATACCTTTTCGTAAGCCTGTTATGCGCTCTCAATGGCAAAATCTTTTTTGTGAATTGGCAATTTTAGGGGTTTTTTATTTTTTTTCCGAATAGAATTGGTACAATTAATAACAGTTCCAGATTGAATTTGTATTACTTCGTAAACCAGTGACTAGTATAAGTGGCTAATAGAGCATATCGCGAATTGGCTGAGCGTTAGCAAAGGTTATTTTAAATTTTTAAATTAAACAGTTTATTTGATTCATATAATATATCAGATTTTGTTTCTTTTTTTATAACCATTCGGTACTGTATCAATCTTATTTTATAGAACAATTCTTTTATCATCATTCGAGCTCAGTGCTAGCTAGCTTGGTTATCCCTATATATATATACAGCCGCATATGTAACTCACTGACTGATAGGGTATACGAAATTCTAACCCACTTCTAGAAGTGCTGGAAAACCAAATTTTGCACGCACGTAGCTTTTACCTTCAAACCACCGGGAAAAGTCTGAAAACCGGATAGTTTTACTTTTAAACCCCTCAAAAAAATTTGCAAACTTTCGCACTTTTCACTCTTGCAGGCTTTTCTTTGAAGCCCGATAGCGGGCGAACCATTAGAGCTAGCTTGGATCTGATAAAAAATCATTAGTCGGGAATGGAGTGATCTACAAAAAAGGTCAAGTGGATTTTTGCTGTATCTCTATTGGTTTGGCCGCAAAACGCAATTATATGTAAAGTTTTCGCAATTTTCACTTAATCATTTACCTTCCAGGCCCGATAGCGGCCGAACCGTTGGTCGCAGCTCGAAACAAATTTTCAATTGGATTTAGAAAACAGCGCGATCTACAAAAAAGGTCTTTTATTTTGTTTCTTTTTTATAACCATACGGTACTGTATCAATCTTATTTTATAGAACAATTATTTTATCGCCTTTCGAGCTCAGTGCTAGCTTGTTTATCTAATATACTACACAGCCGCATGTGAAACTGACTGACTGACTCACTGATATATAGATACAAATTCTAACATACTTCTAGAAGTGCTGGAAACGTGAAATTTGGCACGCAGGTACCTTTCACAATATGACCCGGAGGAAAAGTCTGAAAACCGGACTTTTTTACTTTTAAACCCCTCAAAAACATTCCCAAAAAATTGCGCATTCTTGCACCCGTGCAGACACTTTTTGTAAGGCCGATAGCGGGCGAACCGTTCGAGCTAGCTCGGATCTGACGAAAACTTCATGGTCAGGAATGAAGTGAACTACAAAAAAGTGACTTTTTGCTCTATCTTCCATGGTTAAGCGAGAAAACGCTCTAATATTTGACATTCCAGAGATGTTTTCGCTAAAAATAATGTTTCGAGCCCGATAGCGTCCGAACCGTTGGTCGTAGCTCAAATCTGATTGACCAATCAAATTAGCAAATTGCGCGATCTACAGAAAAGTTCCAGTGACTTTTTGCCCTATCTCCATTGGTTCGGCCGAAAAACGTGATTATGTGCAATTTTTTTGTAATATTTACGTGAAAAGTTTGTTTTTGAGGTCGATAGCGGCGAAACCATTGGTCTGAGGGCAAAATAAATCAAAGGTTAGATATAGGAAATGAAGTGATCTATAAAAAAGGTTAAGTGACATTTTACTTTATCTCCATTTGTTTGTCCGCAAAATGCTATTAAGTGAAAATATTTGGAAATTTTCGCCTTAAAAATTACCTTCCGGGTTTGATAGCGGCTAAACGGTTGGTCGTGGCTCAAAACATGTCATATAATAAGTTTTAGTAAATGACGTGTTCTACAAAAAAGTTTCGGAACTTTTTGCCCTATCCTAAATGGTCTGGCCAAAAAACCTGGTTAAATGGAAATAATTTGTAATTTTTACGTAGAAATATTGTTTTCGGACTCGATAGCGGCTAATACATTTGTAGTACCTTAAATATTATATTTTTGATAACCAGAAAATAATGCGATCTATAAAAAAGGCCAAACAGTTTTTGTCGTATATCCTTGCGTAAGCCTAAATAACGCTCTTAATAGCAAAATCTTTGTCGTAAATTGTGTAGTAAAAATGGAAAAGGTTGTAAGTGCCAAAAATAAAAAAATGACTTTTTCGGTGAAAAGCGAAGTAAAAGCCAAGCGTAATAAGATAGACAAGGTAGTAAGTGCCAGAAAAATTGCCCCTAGTTTGTAGAGCAGTCGGAAGATGTCAGCACCGTGTAAGAGCCGTGCGGGGTTGAAGTGGAGAACGATGTAAGTCCACCCGCCATGATGTATGTTTCCTTGTCTATTCCGTAGTTTATTTGCTGTTGCCGGGCGGGCAGTGACGCTACGCATGCTCGCCGCTTTTACGTTTTGTGTTGTTTTACGTAGTGATTATTTTATTTAAGTGTGTTGCGTGTAACAGGCGTTGAAGTATTTATTAGTGCAGTGTTCTATCTTACTAAAAAATGGAAGCACCTCCTGTTCGTAAGAAAGTTCTAGTGGGAGAGAAGACGAAGGGCTCGGGAAAAAGGAGACAGTTATGTTTTACTTGTAAAGGAAAGACTATCCCCGCAAAAAATCCCCCACCTCCTGAACGAAGCTGTTCATGTAAGTACCAATGCAAAAAACTTGAGTAACGAACAAAAACTGATATTGTTTATGGAATTCTACAAAGTTGACGAAAAAAGCCAGGGAACATATTTACTCAAACCACATGCAGATGCTACCTATTGCCCGTAGAAGACACGGGAATTACGATGATCCCAGTGAGAGTAGACGCACCTGCTCGTTTGCATACAACATTCCTGATGGTTCTGGCAAAAACATACAAATTTGCAAAAAAAACTTTAAAGAAATTTTTTGCTATTTCTGAAAGGAAGTTGATTGGTTTACAAACTAAAAAAAAAACAGGATGCTTGATTTTCGAAGACAAAAGAGGGAAAACCCCTGGATCAAATGAACACAAGGTGAAGTATACAGAAAATGACCGTAATCTGGTTAGGTGTCATATAAATTCTTTCCCAAGATACGAAAAGCCATTATTGCCGAAAAGTATCAAGCAATGAGTTTTTGTCCCCAGACCTGAACAAACACAGAATGTTTATGGCATTTAAAAACCCAATACCCTACAAGTCCAGTCAACTATAGTTTTTTATACAGAAGTATTAAAAAAAGATTTCCCAAAACTCAAGTTCAAGGCTCTTGCAGCTGATACTTGCAAAAAATGTGATCTTTTTAAAGTGCAGATTTCATCAACGACCAATGAAAGGGCAAAACGGGAAGTTAAAACTAAACAAGAAATTCACCATCGAAAAGCTGAAAAGGCCCATGTCTGCATGAAAGAGGATATTACTTTGTCCCAACTTCCAACTGGTACCGCTACAACATTATGTATGGACTTGCAACAGGTGATGTTCGTGCCCATGCTTACCCATAGCACCATGTTTTACTGCAGACAACTTTCTTGCTATAATCTAGGAGAATACATGTGGGGGATAATGACTCAGCGTTTATGTGTATGTGGCATGAGGGCATCGGAGGTCGGGGAGCCAATGAAAATAGCTTCTTGTCTGTTTAAAGTTTTGCTACTGTTCAAGGCCATTTTTCTCGGAGAAGACTTGTAATATGGTGCGACAACTGTGGTGCTCAAAATAAAAACAGGATGCTCTCTTAATGGCAATTATTTACCTAGTTCACAAAGGGTTTTTATCGCTCTATTAACTTGAAGTATCTTGTAAGTGGGCACAGTTATATGAACTGTGACAGACTTTGGCATTATTGAAAAACGCCGCGAAAAATGCAAAAGCAATGGTTCCTAAAAGACCTGGAAGATGTAGTTGCAAGTGCAAAATTTAAATCCCCCTTCACAGTTGTTTCTATGAAGACAGAAGACTTTATAGATTTTAAAGGTCTTGCAAATCAGTTCATTTAACACAAAAGATCTAGCTATCAGCAAAATTTCCCACTTCCGAGTTTCTCATAAGAATCCAAGCACAGTGAAGGTAGCGTCAGTTTTGGCACTTCAAGATGATGGTATGGTAACATGGAAACAAAGTTGACGTCTTAAAGAAAAAGGCCGACCTTGGCAATCTTCCGACTTAAAGGACTTGCCAAAAATCCAGTTTAAAAATCAAAAATCTCACAAGAAAAGAAGAACGATCTGATAGGAATGATAGACTACATAGAAAAGGCAGAAGACAAAGCAGTTTTATAGAGATCTTCTGGCAGCAGACACCGTTCCTGATGGTGTCATGGAGGTGGATGCAGACATTTGAAGACAAGGACTACTAGTTGTATTAAAAGTAAGGTATTTTAATGTACAAAGTCCTAGAGTTAATAATATTAAAAATAATATTAATAATATTACGTATATTATGTAACTTTTTTCAGAAAGTCAAGACTATGACTAAAAGTGTTTTATCTTTTGTACGTATTATCATGTATACTTTGTAACATATTTTTGATGTTATGGTGTACATTAAACGCTTCTAAACAATACTGGACTTACATCCTTTTTTTTAAACTAACCCTTCACTTACATCATTTATTAAATAAAGAAAGGCACATACATCCTTTTCCACAAAAAAACCGATTGCTCTTATATCTGTTTCCATATTTTTTTGGTTTCCGCTTATTATATTTATAGCAGAAATTGTATTATATGTTATTCCTATTGAATTTTATATTTTTTATAAATATAAAAAATATTTTATTAGTAAATATTCAATGTTTTAGACATATTTTATTGAATACTGAAAATTTTAGTTTTCTGGCACTTACAACCTTTTCCATTTTTACTACACAATTAGTAATTTTAGGGGTTTTTGATTTTTTCCAAATAAAATTTGTTCAATTCATAACAGTCCCAGATTGAGTTTGTATTACTACGTAAACGACTGACTAGTATACGCCTACTAGAGCACATCGCGAATTGGCTGAGCGTTAGCGAAGCGTCAAATGTAGATGGGGGTAGAGTGAATTTTAATTCTGTTCACTGACACAACACCCTTTAAAATAGGCCCACGTATGACATTAACCCCTTGTAACATTAACCCCCACCACCGGAATTTCCTGATATAACCAGATAACCTCCTGAGTAAATTAAACCCCCTGATGTCTTAACCCCTGGTAACATTAAACCCCCCCCCCTAGGGAATTTCCAGGCATGACCTCATGTCCGAATTTTACCAATCACCAAATCTCTTAACTCCCCCCCCCCGGGAATTTCCTGTTATGACCAGATAACCTCCTGAGTAAATTAAACCCCGAGATGTCTTAACCCTCGGTAACATTAACCCCCCTGGAATTTCCTTGTATGACCAGATAACCTCCTGAGTAAATTTAACCCCCTGGTGACCTAACCCCGGTAATGGTAACCCTTTTCCTATCTAAGACTTTCCTATCACGCTCTGTACCTCGTATACCAGAGCTTGTAGCTCGAATCTGAGCTCACAATCGAAAGATAAAATTAAATTTCCGACAAGAAAGGTCCAGTCACTTTTTCTCGTATCTCTAACGGTTAAGCCACAAAATGGCCTTAGAGTCAAAACTTTGATAAAAACAGGAAAATTCAAAAAAATAGGTCTAATACTATTCCGAATTCCGCTTATCCCCAAATTTGGCCAACACCCCAAAAGGGGGCATGGGGTGTTTCATTAACCCCCGGTAACATTAACCCCCTCCCCGGATTTCCTGGTTTGACCAGATAACCTTCTGAGTACATTAAACCCCCTGAAGTGTTAACCCCCCCCCCGTTAACATTAAACCCCCCCCAGGGAATTTCCTGGCATGACCTCATGTCAAAATTTTACTAATCACGAAATCTCTCTTATTCCCGAATTTGCAAGCATACAGTAGATTTACCACTCACCAAATCTCTTGACCCCCCCCCCCGGAATTACCTGGTCTGACCAGATAACCTCCTGAGTAAATTAAACCCATTGATATCTTAACCCCTGGTAACATTAAATCCCATTAAACCCCAGGGAATTTCCTGGCATGACCTCATGTCCGATTTTTACCAATCACCAAATCTCTTAACTCCCCCCCCTGGAATTTCCTGTTATGACCAGATAACCTCCTGAGTAAATTAAACCCCGAGATGTCTTAACCCTCGGTAACATTAACCCCCCTGGAATTTCCTTGTATGACCAGATAACCTCCTGAGTAAATTTAACCCCCTGGTGACCTAACCCCGGTAATGGTAACCCTTTTCCTATCTAAGACTTTCCTATCACGCTCTGTACCTCGTATACCAGAGCTTGTAGCTCGAATCTGAGCTCACAATCGAAAGATAAAATTAAATTTCCGACAAGAAAGGTCCAGTCACTTTTTCTCGTATCTCTAACGGTTAAGCCACAAAATGGCCTTAGAGTCAAAACTTTGATAAAAACAGGAAAATTCAAAAAAATAGGTCTAATACTATTCCGAATTCCGCTTATCCCCAAATTTGGCCAACACCCCAAAAGGGGGCATGGGGTGTTTCATTAACCCCCGGTAACATTAACCCCCTCCCCGGATTTCCTGGTTTGACCAGATAACCTTCTGAGTACATTAAACCCCCTGAAGTGTTAACCCCCCCCGTTAACATTAAACCCCCCCCAGGGAATTTCCTGGCATGACCTCATGTCAAAATTTTACTAATCACGAAATCTCTCTTATTCCCGAATTTGCAAGCATACAGTAGATTTACCACTCACCAAATCTCTTGACCCCCCCCCCCCCCCACGGGAATTACCTGGTCTGACCAGATAACCTCCTGAGTAAATTAAACCCACTGATATCTTAACCCTTGGTAACATTAAATCCCATTAAACCCCAGGGAATTTCCTGGCATGACCTCATGTCCGATTTTTACCAATCACCAAATCTCTTAACTCCCCCCCCCTGGAATTTCCTGTTATGACCAGATAACCTCCTGAGTAAATTAAACCCCGAGATGTCTTAACCCTCGGTAACATTAACCCCCCTGGAATTTCCTTGTATGACCAGATAACCTCCTGAGTAAATTTAACCCCCTGGTGACCTAACCCCGGTAATGGTAACCCTTTTCCTATCTAAGACTTTCCTATCACGCTCTGTACCTCGTATACCAGAGCTTGTAGCTCGAATCTGAGCTCACAATCGAAAGATAAAATTAAATTTCCGACAAGAAAGGTCCAGTCACTTTTTCTCGTATCTCTAACGGTTAAGCCACAAAATGGCCTTAGAGTCAAAACTTTGATAAAAACTGGAAAATTCAAAAAAATCACCAAATCCCTCTTATCCCCGAATTTGCAAGCGTACATCATGGGGGCCTGGGGGCGTAGCCCGAGCCGAAGGCGAGTTATTTATTATACACCTGCAAAATGAATTTATTTATTCTTTCAAACGTGAAATAATATTTTTTAAATAATTTTTTTACCTAGATTATTGCTCTAACTATTTAATGTATTAATAGCGTATTGGGTTTCAGAACTGAGAATGGCTTCAAGAAGAAAACTTATGCTAGCTGCATTAGGAATTCATCCAGAAGATAGTAAGAATGATCATATTTATGCAAAAAGCCAAGAAGGTGATGCAAGTATTTCCAAACCACAACGGGAGGAGTTATTTTAGGACAACCAAGGAAAACCCAAATGTGTGGACAATCGTTTGAGTTATTCAGCGGCTATGATCATGAAGAAGAAACTGCAACAGTTCCATACCAAACCGATACCCACTTGGACAGAGGTAAATTGATACTAAATATATCATACAGTAGGCTATATCAAATTTAAATAAAACACACTTACTTGCTTTTCTTAATACGCCTAATTCCATGTATTTTAAGGCAAATAAAGCTCCTCGGATGAACCTGACCTCCAAGTAGCTGGATTACAGCACCACGCCACGAATCCCAGTTTATTAATATAATTCGTATAATGAACACGGCATTTAGTTCGATAGTGACTCAAACTATGCTACAGATAATATTGTTAAGCTTACAGATAAATCATAGTAAAAGTTTTAATTATTCTAGTTCTTCTAATTAGTTTTTTTCTTTTTTCAGATGAAACTGAATTTCCAATGAGTCCTGATGTGGATAGTCCTCTTCAAGACATCACAAGTGACTTACTAATATTGAACTCGTCGGATTTGACGAACAAGATCTCAGTTTATTTCCAGAATCGAATACAAGTAATAAAACAGACATTATCGCATCAAGCCCGTAGGATTTAACTAACATTGTAAATGATAACAGGGTTGAAAGTGAAAACCAGGAAATTGTAGAGACAAATATTACAGAACCTGTAAGTATTTATTCAGCTCGAGGAAGAGTCAAGTAATCATGAGCCTTCTGGGACTGAAGAAGACACTGAACAAGTCCCTTTAAATCATAGTAGAGAAATACCAGAAAAGAAAAGGAGGGAAAAAGAGGGGAAGATCAGACAAAGAAACATGGGAACAACAGAAACAAAAGACAAAGAGGTTGAAAGGAGATGAATACTTTGGAAGGAGAAAAAACGAGTAAGGTAAAATTGTGTTTGATGTTAAAAGAGCCAAGAGAGAAATAAAAAAACGTTGCTCTTGCACTGGCCAAAGGAAAAGTGTATTTAACTGCAATAGAATTTCAGAAGATATGAGAAAGGTGATGTTTACTAAAGTGTGGAGTTTGAATTGGGGAGAGGGAAAAATCGTTGTGCAAAGCTTAGTTGAAAGAAAACTTGTGGCACAAAGAAAATTAGATGGTGTACAATCAAGGCGAAATGGTTTGTTGGTTTATCATTTAAAACCAAACAAAGTAAATGAAAGGATAAGAGTGTGCAAAAAAAATGTTTTTAACCTCTTAATGCCCACTACATGATGCAGTATATAAAAAAAAATTATTTTATGCTAAAAGTTACTTTAAATGGTACTTAGATGACCTGTAATTTTTT
Source organism: Homalodisca vitripennis (assembly GCF_021130785.1). Lineage (NCBI taxonomy): Eukaryota > Metazoa > Arthropoda > Insecta > Hemiptera > Cicadellidae > Homalodisca > Homalodisca vitripennis. The sequence goes on from NW_025776261.1 coordinate 196,856, forward strand.
TCAGATTTTTAAATTTACTATTTAACCAAATTTTGGGTAAGTGCCAAATCTGGCACATTGGGCAATAGAGAAAATAGTGCACTTTAGAGAAAGTAAACAGGACATAAGAAAAACTAATAGTATATTGCTTCATAATTACAGTATATTTAGAATTATAAGTAAAACACATTACTACACAGTATAAGGAGCACCTTACAAGTGGAAATCCACAAAACAGTTCTTTCCTTTGTTTAGGCAGAGGTGAACTTTACACTTTTCACACATAATGGATGATTTCTGCTTGCAGAAGGGATGCTTGCATCTCTGCCTATCTTCGACAACAGATGGCCAATGTCCAACTCCATCTTTTCTAACATCTGGTATAGGGATATTGACACATGGACCTTTCTTCTTTTTCTTTGAAAAATTCGTTCTCTACCCTGTCTGTTGATGGCCTTCCTCTTTTTATTGGGTCAGCTCCTAAGTTACAAAGAGACTCGGCCACCTCACACCGGAAAGCTAGCAAATCCCATTACTCCCTGCTTAGCAATATCCATTATGTTGACAGTCTCGTCTGAAGAGAAGCCATCCATTGACAATACTTACGTCAGCAAAGTGGAAGAAAAACCTCAAAATAAAACTTCCGAGATCTTAGATTAATTCGGTAGTAGCTGATAAGTCCATCTAGAAGGTCCACTCCCCCCATGAACTTATTGTATGTTGTAACGATTTTAGGGCAAGTGACATCAATCTGCTCACGACCCTTTAGAGTCAAAAGCGTTGCACAGTGTTGATAGGGCAAGCAGACTCAAAAGGTTGACGCAAGAGACACCCCTCGATTGTCTAACCATTTTACAGCCCTAATTTTTACCCCATCAATTGTTGCCTCTTTTTCCTCATAAGACCCACGGCCTTTCTTTTTCATTTCTTGGTCAGATGAAAACAACAAGCCTGGAAATCGTCCTAGTCGAATGGTCCCGAGGGATTGGAAACCAATATTTGCTAGAGTCACTAAGAGAGCTGGTGATGAGTTACCAGTTATCAAAATAGATTAAGAATTTGTTTTCATTACGAGGCAAGTGTTCAACCCAGTCGTAAAACAACATTTGAACTAGCTCCAATGTCAGGTAGGGAAGTAGCAGGTAGTATTGCGACCAGTGTAGATCTCAAAATTGTGAATCAGACCCTTGCTGTCACAAAGTACAAACAGTTTGTATCCCCACTTGTGGGGTTTCATCGGGTTGTACTGTTTTAGTAAAGATGTGCCTTTGAAGGGCACAATCTGTTCATCAACACAGAGCATTTGTTCCTCAATAGGAATGTTTTTGAATTTGTTTTGAAGAGCATCAACTAGTGGGCGGATTTTAAATAGCCTATCTTTGTTTGGATCATTCTGTTAATGGCATGTGATCATTGTTTATTGAAGTGCAAGTTGGCCTTCAGTTCCTCCCATCTGTTACGTGACATAACATGTGCAACCTTTTCTACTCGTGTATTTCCATTCCAATACATCCTACTCCTAGGTAGACCATAAATGCTCATGTAGATGCAAATGCCTATAAACTGCTCTACTTCCTTCTCTGAGGTATTCAAGGGTTTATTCGGATTTTTTTTGGACACTATACAATGTTTGACTGAGTAGCAATCAAAGTTAAAAGGTCATTGTCAAAAAAATCTTTGAAGTAGTCAACTGGAGACTGAAGTACATGTTCGTTACTTAATTCTAGCATTGGCGGAGAAGGTTTCTCACTGTTATCTGGATTCACTTCATTCCAAGCAGTGCTGGTTTTTTTGGAATCTTCTTTTTTGTGGCTGTAGACGTTGAAGGGATGTTTCTCTTCGTCTTCATCTGTGACATCACTGGAGCTCGCTGCATTGTTCACTGAAACAAGACAAACTCGCTGTTGCCTTGCTTTTTTTCAAACCACAAAAAAGTATGTATTTCACACTAAAATAAATAACATATTGAGGTCTTTACTAGTATATAACAGCACCGCTGAAACAATTTTCTATACAGCCTAGTGTAACATAATCTGAATTATCCTAACCGTGTGCATTAAAAATGGTGCTGTCATAACAAGAAAAAGACATATAATAAACAGAACATAGCCTATAGTATTGAATATAAATTTAGATTAGTAAGTATGAGCCTAACTAAGTTAATTATGGAATTAATGGTATAAATAAACTTACAAAATAAGGCTAACTTGTTCTTTTTGTCACGGCCAGGGGTGTAATCTGGATCCTCATCTGAGTCATCCACCAAACTGTCTTCACTGTCATCGGGGGGTAAAAGCGAAGTTGTGTTGTTATGTCTTCTTAGTCGACAATGTGACATCTGACAAAAATAAACATTGTTGTACAAAAAGCTTGTAGGTTGACTTTAATGCCCAATGTGCCATTTTTGGGACGAACTGAAAAACTGCAGTTTTACAGTTGTGCCAATGTGAACAAATTTGGCACAAACCCTAAAAAGCATCATAAAACATAAACTAGACATATTTTATGAACTAAAACTACTGTAACACACTTTCAGTTAACTATGTAAACTAGACCATATTTTTATAAAAAGGGTACTTACTTTTTTTTCTGCTAAATACCAGGTATGAAGACTTAGAGGTTATGAAGAATTGGTGTTTACTGTGTATGGTAGATCTGCTCACTGGCTGTAGTTCACATAACTGCCACCAGGCAACAGCACAGTACAGTAAATTATTGAAAATAGTTCCATATGTGTCACAATGGGCATTTAAGGTTGTAATTTTCATTCTGACACTATACTACATGCATAAAATGGGTATGTGACAAATTTGGCACAGTGGGCGTTAAGAGGTTAAATACCCTCACTGTGGGGGAATGGTCAGTTTTGAACTGGGTATCGACAAATCAAAAATACGTTGACTGTGAATGTCAAGAGGAAAGGAGTGACAGTGAAGAAAAAGAAAGCGCAGGGAATCACACAATAAGAGATAAAAAAGGAATTACACATAAACTTCAAAAGGACCTTATTCGATCATTTTTTGATTCTCTACCTAAGCTTGAGTCACACTACTGCAGACGAGACTCAAAAAAACTATATCTTGAGCCTAAATGGCAGTCTAAAGCAGATTTATTTAGACTGTATGAATCGTATTGTAAGTCTGAAGGCAAAGAAAACTTAAAATCATCTATATACACATTTCATTCAATTTTTGAGAAGTGTAACCTAGGGCTATTTCAACCTAAGAAAGACCAGTGTGATGTCTGTTGCGCCCACGCTGCCGTTAACTTAACGGAAGAGGATTACAACAGGGCCGCCTACAGGGGGGAGCAATGGCGCAAGTTGCGCCATTGAAACAAAAATTGGGGGGAATGAAAATTTTGGGGGGGAACTTTAAAAAGCGGGTTTCGGATACGTTATTTACAAAGTAAAAAAAATGTACAAGTTTGCAGTAGTTTTAACAAATTAAAGCCGTGAGAGGCAAAAAAAATAATAAATAAAAGCAAATTAAACTTTGCAATTCAAACGAGGCGAATGCAGTAGTTCTATTTTTAGACCAATAGACCCCCGCCTTCCCAAGGTCGTTGTCAGGGGGAAGTCCACGCACCTCATCCCTTCCGCGCCGCCCAGTCAGTCACGCATTGTCTTCAAGTGTAGTGTTTAAACATAACCTCAACACAACACAATAATTAGTGTCTTTACGAACGTAGTGACCACTTGAATGTCTTGTGTGCGTTTCTGTTTTGTTTTGTTATATGAGTTTAGTATTAAGTAGCTACTGTATTTCTGTGCTAACTATGACTTTTTGTTTTATAGAATTAAATAATGCCTCGTAAATTAAAAAAGGCATTCAAATATAAGTGTTTGGAACTAATGTGCAATACTGTGAACCACCATGACAAGTGGCTAGAACACTGTAAAAAGAAACACCTCTATAAGTTCAAAAACAATGTTGATATAAAATAACAGAGGAGAAAGAAGGTGATGGACCTTGGATACCCTACATGGGACGTGGAGAACGTTCTACTTTAACTATGGACGACGAACCTCAACCATCAACTTCTGCGCAATCAACGGCTATTGAAAGGTACCGCAATATTACAGTAACAAAATGTCCATATCTTAGTTTGTTCAATTTTATAAGCAGGGAGTAAACACATAGGCTATGCTCTATTAATGACTCACTCTTAAAGCTTTCAAAACATTAAAACCTTTCTAAGTAACAATTAATTAAGGCATTGAAGGCCATAGAAAAGGACAAAGCTTATAAAAGAAGACTAACAAATGATAAAAAACTTCAAAATGAAAGTAAATATTATACTGTATTGAAGAGATGAGGCCTGCCTGAAATGGTGACAAGCTAAATATATTTAAATATTAGCATTTTACATTTACAAACATACTATCAGCCAAATATTAAAGTAGTATTGGTCCAATACGTTATAAGCAAAAGCATCTAATGAAATAAAAATTCAAATACAATTTAGTTTAATAATGTATAAGCCTATTGGTCTGTAGAGTTTTGTAATTAAAATATCAAGATCGTTTTACTGGTTATTGTTACAGCTTACAGCTTTTGCTTTGTCCCTTCAACCCTATTAACATTCTTTGTATGTAGAAAGGAGTTGCTATATTTAAAAAAAAACATTTTGTCATAATATATTTTACCACTTTAGTATGATATTACCATTTTGAGGTGCCCTGAGACAAAAGAGGTTTCTCTAAAAATATATGGCAACGACGAAGATGTTGAGCTGCAGTGTCACCAAAGAGGAGATGGATCTAAATATACGCCTCTAATACTTGTTCACGATAAAGAAATTGAACTTCCAACGTCCTCCATGGAAACTAGCCTGCCAATGTCAACACCAGAAGAAGAAGACGAAGTTTTAGAAAATGTAGAGGACAACACACCCACAGAGAAGATACCTGAACCTATTACTTTGACCGAACTTCAATTCTCTACAATCGATCCTACAGATCCAGCATTTTATGCAAACAAAAGACTCTCTGCTGAACTAATTAACGAAGCACTAAAGCTGGAATCGCAAGACTTAAGAATAATAGATTTTCCTTCCTCAACCGGTAGAAAAATTCAACCCAAAAGTTAAAAAAAGTCTTTTACGTAATGGAACAACCAAAGATAGGATGTGGCTTGTTTACAGTAGACATTCTGATGCTTTATTTTGTTTGCATTGTTTGATATTTGCTTTGCCATCAGAAAGAACAATTTCGGGTACCACAGGTTATAGGGGTTGGACGGATCATAGAGGAGATCGAGATATTGAACTTCATGAAAAATCAAAAATCCATATTTCTTCTCAAATTGGTAGATTGCAATGGATATCCAAAAAAAAGAGTTGATACTGATTTGACTGAGCTAAATGATAAATTAGTCAGTCATCACCGTGAGGTTCTATCGGTCGTTATAGACTGCTGTCGGTATCTGACCGAGGAGATGTTGGCTTTTCGAAATAAAGAGTCTCTAAACGAAAAACTAGTAAATTTATTTAGATTGCTTGCTAAGTATAACCCAGACGCAAGAGTTTATTTGGAGAAGCTTGATAAGTCAGAAGAAAATAAAACTAAACTTGGTTCTAATTTTCTGAGTTACAGAAACATTTATGATTTAATAAATCTCATGAATAGAATTGTTGTTTCAAGAATTGTGGATCATGTTAATGAAACTAATACGTATTCTATAATTCTTGCCTCTACACAAGATGTTAGCAAGAAGGAATGCACAACAGTGCTAATTCGATATGTCGATCACAGAGATACATTCGGAGAAATCAAAGAGAATGTGAAGCCTGAAGAGCGGCTTGTTAACGTTTTTACTAGCAGAGACACAACTGGCAAAAACTTATCAATTGAGCTATTAAAAACTCTCCAGGAAATTGGATTTGATAAGAATGGTATGATTGGGCAGAGCATGGATGGTGCGGGAAACATGCGTGGTCCATTTAGTGGGGTCAAATCATTTGTCCTCAAGGAATGCCCTAAAGCATTCTACATTTGGTGTTGTTCGCATAGATTTGCCTTAGTTGTCGAAAAATCAATGTAATTGTGCCCACAAATAAGGGACATGTTCTCAACTCTGCAAGAACTGTACAATTTCATGTCTGGACATAAAAGACATCATATTTTCGTAGAGAAGTTAGAAAAAGGTCCATGTAAGGCTAGAAAAAAGCGTTTGCAAAGAGTCAATACGACAAGGTGGTCAAGCAAAAACAATGCCGTATAAACCGTTATAACTTTGCTATGATGTCCTAAGAGAAACCCTGGAAGACATATCTGATAACACTCAATCTGAAACGGACTCAAGAACATCAGCAAAAGGACTTCTGAAAGCACTATTTGATTAGGTATGAATCTGCTGCAGTTATGATCATTGCTGCCGAACTATTCAAAATTCTGTCACCAGTGACTGTTTGTTTACAGTCTAAAATTATTAACTATGGAATGATTCCGACAGTGGTGTCTGAAACTATTTCTAAACTCCAATCTATGAGAACCGACGATGGATGGGACAAAATGGTGGGCAGTATTAATCATTTTGCTCAAGAACACAATCTCCAGAAAACTTCAAACAAACGAATCCGAAAGAGAAAAAGATTCATGGACGAACTTGCCATTGATGAAATAATATTAGATCCTATGGCAAAACTGAGGACAGAAGTCTTCTTTAAAGTGCTTGATTCCGTGATCACACAACTACATGATCATTTTCCTGAAAGGTCATTAAATTGTGTGCAGCAAATGACTCATTTTTCTCACGAAAAGCTGCTAAACACTGGGGACGACACCCTAAACCCAGATATTGTCAGTGACCTGTGTGGTTACTATGGATTGGATACCGAGAAACTTTGTGAGGAGTTTGATGTTTTCAGCCAGTTATACAAAGGCAGCTATCAAAATATTGACCTGTCAGATGTTGTCCTTTCTTCAAAAGATGATAAATACAAAAATGCAAGACTAACCAATGAAGAAGTTGAAGTTGAAACCCAAGATTCTTCTGATGAAACATTGGATTGTACAAGTACAATTGCAAAGCAACGATATCTTGATCAATGGATCAAGAAGGGCTTTATAAGACCCTATCGCTGTTTATTGAACATATCTGGGTTTCCATATTTGACATCATTGTATCAGATAATTCTCGCCCTGCCAGCAACAAGTTGCTCAGCTGAAAGAGCAATGAGCAAACTTAAAATCGTTAAAAATAGATTGAGAAGCAGTATGGGTGATACCTGGTTGTCTGATATGTTGGTTTTGGCATCCGAAAAGGATATTTTACAATCAATTCCAAACAGTGAAATCATAGACAAATTTGGCATTTCAAGTGAGAACAGGAAACAACTGCTGCTTTACAAAGGCCATCAAGGGTAATCAAGGGTAACTAAGTTCATCAAGTTAGTTACCTTTTTGAAACACCTCTAGCCATTTTGACTTTTAATTATAGTACTGTACATTGATTTATTATTTTGTATAGCATATGTGTTGTTTATACATTTTATTAAAAAAATTTGACAATAATTATACTGTATAATTTATACACCCCCATGAATGGTAAATTTTTTGGGGGGGAATGCGCCATAGCCTTTGGGGGGATGGGCACCTCTGGATTACAATGCCCATTTGCAAAGAAAAGAAGAGGCCAGAAAGGAAAAAGAGGCTGACAAAAACGTTGCATGTGAAGATGGAAGCAGAACAGCGGTTTTTACAATGGATCTGCAAGCAGTGTTATTGACTCCAGACTTACATGCATCGGCACTGTATTACCGTACAAAATTAAAAGTGCATAACTTCACTATCTTTAATCTAGCAACTAAAGATGTCCACTGTTACCTTTGGGATGAAAGTGAAGGTGGTCTTAAATGGAGATGAATTTGCAAGTATAATTAGCCATTTCATAACATCTGAGGTAGACCGAAGTAAATATGACCATGTTATCTTGTACAGTGATGGCTGTACATATCAAAACAGAAATATTGTATTGTCAAATTCTCTCCTTCTTGCATCACAAATAACAGGACTGACAATCACCCGAAAATACTTAGAGAAAGGACACACGCAGATGGAGTGTGATAGCATACATGCCACCATCGAAAAGAAGTTGAAAAACCGTGAGATATATTCACCAGCAGGATATCTTGAAGTGTGTCGTACTGCTAGGCTGACCCCAAAGCCCTACCAAGTTCAGCACTTACAGCACTCTTTCTTCAAGAAATTTAATAAATTGCAATTTGTATCATCAATTAGACCAGGTTTGGGTAAAGGGGATCCAGTGGTCACTGACATAAAATGTATCCAATACAAACCTGAACGTTTACTACAATTCAAACTAAAATTTTCAGACCCTTATGAAAATCTCCCGAGAAAAGTCAAGGTACCATCTGAAGGAGTTGTGTTAGAACCGTTGTACCGGTCAAAACTTCCAATTGAAGCAAGAAAATTCAAACATTTGCAAGAAATAAAAACAGTGTTACCAAAGGATGTACATAATTTTTACAACACCATACCACACAAGCTACCAAACCCTGCAAATAGAATTTGTGCAGGGAAAAAGTGTTCATGTATTATTACCATACAAAACTAGAAAAAGTGTTCTTTTGTTGTTTGTATTAACTTACCATACAAAGTGTTCATGTATCATTAACATTCCAAACAATGTTTGATTGCCATTTTAAAGTTTTAATTTGCTCTGTAGTAAGAATAATATGTTTTAGTCAATAATAGTGATATTTTGTAGTTTGTATTACCATACAAAACTAACTACAGATTTTGGCAAAATATTTTAAGCAAGTGAAAAAATGTTACAGGCATCTAGAGCATTTAATATTTGATAGCAGTTAAGCACTTTTATGTGTAATGATTTGTTAAGTTGTAAGCATTGTTTTCAATATAAAGCTGTTTTGTTGTTATAATGCTAAAAAACTAAATTACTGCAATCTGGTATCTAATTTATACAGAATTAACCATTTATCACTATGCAGGTAGCAATTAATCAAGCTATAGCTAGTGAAATGTACAGTAATGAATTATAATTTGTATAGAATAGAAGCTTACGGTTTCATTAAAATGAGTATTTTTAATCATAAGTAAAATTAATTTTTTTATAATAGTTTTCATTTGTTCAGCAATAACATTATTCATTTATCTGATAGGGCCCTAAGAGGAACTTTAAAAGAGTATTTAATACTTTTTAAATTTATTAAACCTTTCTTTTGGACTAATCCGTTGTGAAGTGTAAATAAAACTCCTTTTAAAATGTCAATCTATTTATTTCTTCCTTGAACAATAAATTGTTTACCCATGTAATTACCAGTGAAAAACCACGTATAGTTATAGATATCAAGTATGAAATCCTCGTAAGTCCAATCTTATATAATAATAGTGTACTTATACTAAAAACATCTTTATTTAATAATGCATAGGTTAAATTTAAACAAAAATCAACAAAGAAATATTACTTCATAGCAAAATTAGGCTAGACAAACAGTTTTTTGTCCGTCCTGTAAAGTTCAGGTTTTTTTACTTACGAGGTTTTCATTTTAAGCCATCGTTATGTGTTGTAATATTATAATTTTACATAGAACAATTAATTGGTAAAACTTCATCTTTGCCATCTGCATTACTCTACTGATCAAGCACTTGAAAATAACATAATATTTTCTACAATTTTAACCCTAGAAAGCTAAGGTTCGTAAAAAACACGTTACAGCTAAACATTCGTCAGGGAGACTACCATTAATAAAAACATTTTTATTTTACATAAATAGGGTTTTAATGAGAAAAAAGTAATGTAAAAGCTTACTTACATCAAATATAATAGTTTTTTTCAATTGAAAACTTAACAAGTGCAGTCCACACACCACTTCCCTTGGTGTTCACCACACATTGCCTTTGAGCAGCGCCGGCAGAAATGGGAGGTCATTCGTCGTTTTTTTTGAAGGACAAAATGCACAAATTTTTCTTCCCTGGACAAGTTGAGGATCTATTTGGGCAGCAGGAATATCAACTTCCAGGATGATGGCGATAGATTCGCGTAGACGCTTTGGAAAAGTTGTGATGCGATTTCGATGTTGAAGCCAAGGCTTGACAAGTTCACAGTGCAATTTTTTTGCAAAATCACGTCTCGAAACTGGCTTTGAGCTCTGAGCAACCATGTTATGTGCGTAAATTGTGTAGCAATTGACTAACATTATGTTAATCGTGCCATAAAAAACGCACAATGGCCATCTTCTAGTTTTTCGGTTGCACGACATGTTATTGCACATCTGGTCAAGACTCAACGGCGCCTTCGGTTGCATTGTAACATTCGATAATCTCTGGCTTCTTGCTCCTTGGGTTGATGGATGGTTGCTCATGAGTAGTTGAGAGCAACAACATGACTCTCTTACTCTTTGCTTTGTACGACACCATTGTTTTATGTCCGTCAAAACAAAACATTGAAGACCCAACCGGTCGATCTCCAGCTTCTTTCATTTCTGGAGGTATTTCAGGTTTGTTCCGATGTAGAGTCCCAACTAAAGTAATATTTATTGGTGGATTTAGAAGTTGTGTTGCTAATGAGATCGAAGTGAACCAGTTGTCCATGGTGAGGTTCCTATTTGAACCGTAGACGCATTGTGTATGAAGTGCAATGATGCATGTAAGAGGTTCCAAGTCAAAAACATTGGCTTCAAAAAAATTATTTTAATTTTTTCTAAAATAACCATGTTTTTAAACATATTACAGCAATTTCTCAACTACCTGTAAACGGATTTGAGTAAATAACATAATTTTCGTATTCTACATTAAATTTTGAATAGGAATAAGTGAAAATTTTAAAGGATCAATAATAAAAACTCTATTGTTAATAGTTCCAAAGTTTAAAATTTAAGTAGGGGAGACTGTTGTACCTTGATGACATTGTACCTTGGATCACTATTGTCAGTTCTTTGACAAATGCTGCTACCTAGGGCCAGCGCTCAAACTACGACTTCCTTTGTCTCTAGACATCATTTTGAGTGTGTTGTGACAGTTGCAGGACGTGCAGTTTTTTACTCAGAAAATAAATAGTTTTTGTAGTGTCAAAAGTAGTGATTTTGACTTTTAGTATTTGTTTTTTAATTGAACAATGTTTAGTGTAGGATTAATGTGACATCACTGTACAGAGACCATCTATTGGTGAGTAATTCTACATTACACATTTGCTTCTAAAAGCTAACCTATAAGTTTTAGGCTAGATTGTTCTAGAAAAAGTACCCTCGTGTACCATGGATCAAAACTGCATCGTGTACCTTGGATCAAGAATCAAGAATCATTTTATTGTCGTCCCACATTACAATGCCATGACAAAGTCAAAGAAATTAGATAATACTAGGTTTAGCACTTATGGTCATAAGTACATGTCAGAAAACATAAAAAACTAAATTAAAATACAATGTCAATACTGCCTGATAACATCTCATCAACAGAATAAAAAGCTTTTTTCTTAAACCATCTTAAAACAACATTTTTTAAAACTTTACACGTAATATCTCTACAGCCTAATGGTAACTTATTGAAGAGCTTTTTCCCAATATACAAATACATTTGCTGGGTTTTGGTGAGTCTAACATATCTTAAATCTAGAAGATCTTGGTACCTTGTATTATAATTATGAGCGACACTTCTCATAATTATAAAACATCTAGATGTTCCTTTACATATACCAAACATTGATAGATAAAAATACACGGCAAAGTAAGTATACCGTGTTCTACAAAAATAGGCCTACAAGAATCACTAGTACTGACATCAAAAACTGTGCAAAAGGTCTTCTTTTGACATAAAAAAACCTCCTTGGCACCACTTGAATTGCCCCAAAGTAGGGCACCATACAAAAGGTGGGAATGAAACAGCGCAAAATATGCCTTAGTAACTATGGTAGAGCTAGTACAAATTTTAAGTCTTTTCAGTAAAAAAATTACTCGAGACAGGCGAGAACAAAGAGCATCAGTATGACTTCTCCAAGTAAGCCTAGAATCTAAATTAATTCCCAGTAACTTTATTGATTTATTGTCAGAGTATTTCCTTAAACTAAAAACAATATGCTCCGTCTTATCCTCGTTAACATATAGGCAGTTGGCATCAAACCAGAGGTAAGACCTTTCCTTCATATAATTTATTACTACAGAATTAATGTCAGATAGCTTATTAGAACACATTAGTATGGTGTCGTCAGCATAAAGAACACTCTTATTAGGTACAAAATTGGGGAAAGTCGTTTATAAAAACTATAAACAGAAAGGGACCCAGGACAGAACCCTAGGGAACCCCACTTTCAACCCTTCTAAGATCAGATCTTTGATCACCAACTTTGACCAACTGGGATCTATCTAAAAGATATGAGGACAACAGTGACAACTCGTTGCCTCCAAAACCGTAGTAGCTCAATTTCTCAAGCAATACCTGATGGGGCACAGTATCGAAAGCTTTGCTTAGATCTAGTAATAAAGTGCTGGCTTCCTCACTATTTTCAAAGCTATTCAAGATAAAGGATACAACACTTTCAACAGCCTTAACAGTAGACAGATTTTCTCTAAAACCAAATTGGGCAGATGAGAGCAGATGATTCTGCTCAAAATAACATTCCATCTGAGACTTAATGATACTTTCGACCACTTTAGATTCAACAGGAACCAGCGCTATAGGTCGATAATTACTAATATTAGATCTATCCCCTTTTTTATATACAGGCACAGTTAGAGTAAGTTTCAAACAATGTGGGAAAACACCAACTGCGAGTATCCAATTAATAAGAAAAGTGAGGGGATACAAGATTACATCTATTATTTTCTTTAACACAAAGTTGGAAAGACCAAAAATATCTTCAGATTTTGAATTACTGAGCCCAGTAACAGTTTTAAAAACATCATCAGAATTCACAAAATTCCATTTAAATGGCAATAATTGAGGATTCTTTATAACACTAGACTCTAAGATATCGATGGCACCAGCTAAATTCAAGTTAACGGCATTATTACCTTTTACATTATTAGAAATATTTACAAAAAAATCATTGAAATCACTAGCAGATATAGGAAGCTCTGTCTGTAAGTTTTTCTTAGGTGTACGCTCTGTTTCCAGATTAATGACATTCCAGGCAGCTTTACAGAGGTTACGTGATTCCACGATATAAGCATCGTTGGCATTTTTCTTAGCTAGATCTATTTGTTGCCTATAGAACTTCTTAACCCTTCTGTGGATTTCACATAAGGCAGGATTGCTCTTACATCTACTATGACTAATATCTAAAAAATAGCCTAATCTGCTTTTAAAACAGGAGTATACCAGTTTTTAAGTTTGCGATTATTATTTACAGTATTTTTGGCCACTTTAGTTTTAGTAGGACAACAATCATTAAAATTATTTTGAAGGACCTGCATGAAACAATCAAAAGCCACTTCAAGGTCATTTGAAACTATCACTTCAGACCAGTCAATGTTACCCAATCTGTACTTAAATCTATTAATACTAACATCATTTAAAACTCTAAAACTATACACATTTTTTTCACACTTATCAGCTGGTAAAGCGGTACACGGTGACAAATAAGATAAATCAATATTCAACAACAAACCAAGGTGATCGGAGATGTGAGGTTGAACAGTTTTACATGTATATGAAGAAGGGTGGAGATTGGAAATGAAATTATCCAGACACGACTCCAGCCTGGTGGGAGACAGATTAAGACAAAAACAATCATAAGATTTTAGTGCATTAAGAAACTTAACTGTATTTAAGGTACTCCTATTGGGGTCAATATTTATGTCCCCAGCGATAACGACCTTATATTTAAAGAACTTAGGACTATTGCAGACAAATTCAAGAAGTTGAGACAATCTATCAGTAAAAGTTACAAGAGTCAGGTGTGCGATAAACAGATAAAATCAACAAATTAATAACACTAAAAGAGATCATAACCGCTTCAAATTGTTTCTCTTCACAGAACGAATCAATATTTACAACAGAAAAAGAATATTTAAATGAACTTCTTACAAAAATTGCAGCTCCGCCATATGGAGTAGATCTACAGAAGCTAGCCGCAAGTAGATAGTCCATAGGTGTATAAAGTTGTATTTCGTCTTCTATGCACCAGTGTTCATTGACACAAAGAACGTCACAAAGTATGCGACTATTAAAAACTTCAAGTAAATTCACCTTGTTCTTTATACATTGCATGTTAATATGCGCAAGCACAGTCTCAGAACTCGTTACACGATGTAAAATATCTTTACTTGTTTGTTTCAGGAAGCTATGCCACAAAGCAAAATGGGTGTTAAAAAGGACCAGTAAACCCAGAAGCATTATAGAACGCCATTAAGGCAGTTTGTGCATCACCTGAAAAAAAATGATCAATTAGGGAAGCATGCAGAGTTTTTGACATAAAATTTGCGACATTACATCGTCACATTAAAGCTTTTAAGGAATCAGGTGATAATCAACACGAATACAGGGCAAAATTTGATGTTAAGAAAGTGTTTAACGAAGAGGAAGAAATTAAACTCAATGAATACCTTAAAAACTGTTGCTAAAATGCATTATGGACTAACTAAAAGGGGAGTTCACAAGTTGGCATTTAAATTTGCTGTTGCAAATAACAAAAAAGACCCACATAATTGGGATACAAATGAAATGGCAGGGGAAGAATGGATGAGGAGCTATTTAACCCTTTTGCGGCCAACGTCCGTTACATCATTTAGGCTACTTTTGAGTCGTTGGGTCAGTCATCATGTATAATGGTGACAATGTGTTCCACAAAACCTCACATGTTTCGGCCACTATTTTTCCTGCAGTAGTGGCAACGATGCGAAAATAATTGTAATGCCTTATATACGCATACCGGTCACCGGCAGCCCAAGAACCTGAAATACAAATGAGTTTACAATCCGTTTATGGGCATAATTTTTAATATTAGAATGTAAACAATAACAAAATTGTTCAACAAATGTGTTATGTGTTAAAAGGCACCAGGCAACTGGCACAAACTTTATTCCATACTGGATCATCACAGAAAAAATTATTTTTTTTGGTTACAACAAAATATTTTGGTTAATATACGGGCAACAACATGCTTTGTTGGAAAAACAAAACACTTTTGTTTAGTGGGATTTGGTTTTATATAAACTAATGTTATGTTCATATAACTAAACCTATTTTGTTAAATGGACAAAACTGGTTGGTTGTTACAAAAAAAATATTGTTGTTTCAAAGAAAAAGGTTGTATTTTCATCATAATTTAAAAATTAAAATAGTTACCTTTCAAAATAAGTTAAGATTGAATTGAAATTTGTTGGTGTAAACAACATATCTAATTTGTTCATTTGACAAAAATAGGCGTTGCCCGTAGGGGGACGCCTTACTCTGACGTTTAAAGGTTGGCGACCTTTCGTACCCCGAGCTAGTGCCAGACACATCTCCAATCCTGGCACTTTTCCCTGTCCCATCTATAAATCCTACCTATTCCTAATTCCTCCCTTTTCCTGACTGGATCGTGCTATTGTTTTGCGGGGAGTGCTTGAACTGCTACACTCTGAGAAGGTGTAGCAGAAGAGAGAGCTGATGTGAGCTTGCTCTGCCGAAGCAATACGGTAGTATGAATCCTGGTGCCAGCCACTTCGGTCCCTGGTCAGGAAGTGATTATTGGACAGAAATGTCGGAGATTTCTGTTGCCACGTGCGAGCCCGAGTCGTGCGTGAATTCCCGACTCGGTTAAACGAGATAACATCGGGCCCCGGGGAACTGGGGTAGGGTGCCCTGCCAAGCTTTGGCTGACAGGTTCCCGAGGGTTAACCCGTTCCCCGATGTCTCGGCCTGCACCTTTAATCACGATGCGCTGGTTTCAAATATTGAATGGCTACATTAAAACCCTTCTCAAGCAAATGATAGAGTTTGTAGAAAGAGATTCTATGGATCTGGAAAAGAAGCGTGCTCTCTCTTCAGAATCTGAAGAGGAAACAAACAAACAGAGAAAAACTGCAGACAAGAAAATTAATATTCAAAATCTTCCCACCCCACTTTTTCTAGTATTTCAAACACAAAGACGATACTCAGAACTTGGCAAAGGTGAGCCCCTTCCTTGTTAAACAAGGCTCTAGTCGGAGTGGGCGGCTCGCCGTCTTCTGTTAGGAAGCTCCGTAATGGAAGCATCTTGGTAGAGGCTGCGAACTCTCCACAGGCTCAGAAATTTCTCTCCATGAGATCCTTTTACGACAAAGTAGAAGTCGTTGTCCATCCTCATGAGACATTAAAACTTCTGTAAAGGAATTGTATTCTGTCGCGATATGTTATGTTGCTCAATTGAAGAGTTGAAAGAAGAACTGAAAGATTGTCTTGTGACTGATGTGGTGAGAATAATGAAGGTTGAAACACGGTGTACCGACACCTACACCAGGTCACATTTTGACTTTTGCCCTTCCTCACCCACCATCCAACAATTAGAGCAGGATATCTTTCTCTACAAGTTCGCCCATACTTTAGAAATCCTCAGAGGTGTTATAGATGTCAACGTTTTGGGCATTCGAGTAAAACTTGCAATAACCCTGAAACATGTAGTCTTTGTGGAAAAAGTGGTCACAGTGACAAGGACTGTGCCGGTGGCGAAGAACAGTGCGTCAACTGCAAGGGCAAGCATCCTTCAAGCTCTCGCAGCTGTAAAGTATACATAGAAGAAAAGGAAGTGCTAAAAATAGTCACTAGCGAGAAATTATCTTTCGGCGATGCTCGTAAAGAATATAGGAAACGACTTGGGCCAAACCCCGAAGAAGGACGTATCCTATTCTCAAGCTGCCTCTGTCCCTGTGCAACCGAAACCGTGTTCTTCCTGCTCAGCTCTGGAAGGCATGGTTAGAGAACTAACCCAACAGGTTGCTGCTTTGGTACAACAACTTAGTGCCAAGTCCTTCCCACATAGTGGAGGCACTGATATACCAGACCTTGCACCTTCTGTGTCTGTAAGACCGGCTATACCTAGTCAACCCAAGGGACGGAACACTTTAAACAAGCCAACAGTCTACTGAAGGCCAGGTTGCTGCTCCACTTTTTTAAAAACCCCTAATGTTGGAAGTTTCCAGCGTGACGGGAATAGAAAAGATATATCTCCGGAAGTACGCCAAAAACTCGTTTCTGGGATAAATCAAAAAAAATTGCCTCTAAAGTGGTCGAACGGTCAAAGGGTGCCAACAGAACCCCTCCCTCATACCAGTCCTCCAAATCCAGCCTAATGGAGGAGGATTTGTTTGATGACGACCTTAGGCCACATTCAGATATTGAAAAAACTACTAGTAAATTTTAAACAAAATCAAGGAAAAACAAAAAACAAAATTACTTTTAAAACCTAATTTTATATGAAATATTATACAATGGAATATTAACGGACTGCGAAGCCATCTGGAAGACCTGAATCTACTAGCATCACAAATAAAACCAAATATCATATGTATTCAGGAGACCAAGCTTCGCCGTGCATGCCAATTTTCCATCAGGGAATGGGATATCTTCCGCCATGACAACCATAATGACGGACCATGCATGTGGAGGAGTTATGGTTCTTCGCGAATCCTTCTCTGAATACAGTGGAGGTACCTTTGAACACACCTCTACAAGTGATATGCATAAAGATTGACATATACCGTTTTAAATTACATATCTGTTGTTGTTTATGTCCCCCCCGCCACCAGAATGTCTTCCAAGAGAAGATCTAGCGGACCTTATTAATCAATTGCCTCGTCCTTTCGTACTTGTGGGGGATTTCAACGCCCACCATCGTTTTTGGGGCTCTACTACTTGCTCTCCAAGGGGCAACATGGTTTCCAAGGTCCTTGGACGATCTGAATCTTGTTTTATTTAAACGATGGCTCGCCAACTTATCTTTGCCCGAGAACAGGTTCCTGGTCAGTATTAGACCTAACCCGTGTGCACACCACAAATTGCTTACCGCTTTCGAACTGGTACAGTTTCCTCTGACCTTTACGGTAGCGACCATGCCACCGGTCATAATTAAAGTTCTCGATAATCCAGGTAATGTGCCCCAAAGACCTAAATGGGTACTTGATAAGGCAGATTGGGGCAAATTTAAACAAGTTTTTACCAGGCACCAGATGTTTCAACATCAGTAGATATAGACTTCCGCCGTCAACAAGATAACTGTTGCCATTTCAAGCGCCGCTCTTGGAAAGTATTCCAAAAACAAAAGGAATCACAAAAAGAAGAAACGTACCTTGGTGGACGGAAAGAGTGTAGGATATCGCTTCGGGAGCGCAGAAAAGCCTTGCGGATATTTAATAGATCTCCGACCGAGGAAAACCTCGCACGATTTCGTCTTGCCAGAGCTAAAGCTCGTCTCATATTTAAAAGATTGTCGACGAAATTCGTGGAAGGAATTTACTTCCTCGATTAACCGTACCACCCCTTTATCTCCTGGTGTGGAGGAGACTAAAGGCAGTTTGCGGAAAACACCACCTCTGCCTATTCTTGGCTTAAGGGTGAACGACATCATATTAAACCGAGCCGAAAGATGTGGCAAACGCTCTGGCCTCGTCTATTTCTAACGTATCGAGGACGACGTCCTACAGTCCTTTGTTCCAGCGATATAAAGTACAACATGAAGCCCAGCCCATAAATGAAAATAACTATATAAGTCCCTTAAATTTATTGTTTTCCCTTGACGAACTAGAATCCGCTATTTCTCCCATTATAAACTCAGCTCCCGGTGCTGACGCGACATCCACTACGCCATGTTGAGAAACCTTCCTGTAGAGGTTAAAGCGTGCCTCTTGTCCCTTTTCAATAGAATTTTTCAAGAACGCAGCTTTCCAAGTTCATGGCGCAACTCTCACGTTGTAACCATTATACAAACCTGGCCAAGACAAGTTCTCCCTGCTAGCTACAGGCCTATCTCGCTTACCAGTTGTCTTTGTA